>NW_024096055.1:0-44737 GCF_016699485.2 Gallus gallus
CTTCCCTTCTCTTCCCTTCCCGCGCCTTCCCTTCTTGCGCATTCCCTTCCCGCGCCTTCGCTTCCATTCCCGCGCCTTCCCGTGTCTTCCCTTCCCTTCTCTTCCCTTCCCGCGCCTGCACTTCCCTATCCTTACAGCGCCATCCCGTCCCTTCCACTTCCCTTCCCGCGCCATCACTTCCTTTCCCTTCCCACGCAATCCCTTCCCTTCCCTTTTCCGCGCCTTCCCGCGCCTTCTTCGCCTTCCCTTCCTTCTTGCGCCTTCCCTTCCCTTCACTTCACTTACCTTCCAGCGCCTTCCCTTCCCGCGCCTTCCCTTCCCGCGCCTTCCGGCGCCTTCCCTTCCCTTCCCTTCCCTTCCCTTCCCTTCCCTTCCCTTCCCTTCCCTTCCCTTCCCTTCCCTTCCCTTCCCTTCCCTTCCCTTCCCTTCCCTTCCCTTCCCTTCCCTTCCCTTCCCTTCCCTTCCCTTCCCTTCCCTTCCCTTCCCTTCCCTTCCCTTCCCTTCCCTTCCCTTCCCTTCCCTTCCCTTCCCTTCCCTTCCTTCCCTTCCCTTCCCTTCCCTTCCCTTCCCTTCCCTTCCCTTCCCTTCCCTTCCCTTCCCTTCCTTCCCTTCCCTTCCCTTCCCTTCCTTCCCTTCCCTTCCCTTCCCTTCCCTTCCCTTCCCTTCCCTTCCCTTCCCTCCCTTCCCTTCCCGCCTTCCCTTCCCTTCCCTTCCCTTCCCTTCCCGCGCCTTCCCTTCCCGCGCCTTCCCTTCCCTTCCCTTCCCTTCCCTTCCCTTCCCTTCCCTTCCCTTCCCTTCCCTTCCCTTCCCTTCCCTTCCCTTCCTTCCCTTCCCTTCCCTTCCCTTCCCTTCCCTTCCCTTCCCTTCCCTTCCCTTCCCTTCCCTTCCCTTCCCTTCCCTTCCCTTCCCTTCCCTTCCCTTCCCTTCCCTTCCCTTCCCTTCCCTTCCCTTCCCTTCCCTTCCCTTCCCTTCCCTCGCCTTCCCTTCCCTTCCCGCGCCTTCCCTTCCCTTCCCTTCCCTTCCCTTCCCTTCCCTTCCCTTCCCTTCCCTTCCCTTCCCTTCCCTTCCCTTCCCTTCCCTTCCCTTCCCTTCCCTTCCCTTCCCTTCCCTTCCCTTCCCTTCCCTTCCCTTCCCTTCCCTTCCCTTCCCTTCCCTTCCCTTCCCTTCCCTTCCCTTCCCTTCCCTTCCCGCGCCTTCCCTTCCCGCGCCTTCCCTTCCCTTCCCTTCCCTTCCCTTCCCTTCCCTTCCCTTCCCTTCCCTTCCCTTCCCTTCCCTTCCCTTCCCTTCCCTTCCCGGCCTTCCCTTCCCTTCCCTTCCGCGCCTTCCCTTCCCTTCCCTTCCCTTCCTTCCCTTCCCTTCCCTTCCCTTCCCTTCCCTTCCCTTCCCTTCCCTTCCCTTCCCTTCCCTTCCCTTCCCTTCCCTTCCCTTCCCTTCCCTTCCCTTCCCTTCCCTTCCCTTCCCTTCCCTTCCCTTCCCTTCCCTTCCCTTCCCTTCCCTTCCTTCCCTTCCCTTCCCTTCCCTTCCCTTCCCTTCCCTTCCCTTCCCTTCCCTTCCCTTCCCTTCCCTTCCCTTCCCTTCCCTTCCTTCCCTTCCCTCCCTTCCCTTCCTTCCCTTCCCTTCCCTTCCCTTCCCTTCCCTTCCCTTCCCTTCCCTTCCCTTCCCTTCCCTTCCCTTCCCTTCCCTTCCCTTCCCGCGCCTTCCCTTCCGCGCCTTCCCTTCCCTTCCCTTCCTTCCCTTCCCTTCCCTTCCCTTCCCTTCCCTTCCCTTCCCTTCCCTTCCCTTCCCTTCCCTTCCCTTCCCTTCCCTTCCCTTCCCTTCCCTTCCCTTCCTTCCCTTCCCTTCCCTTCCCTTCCCTTCCCTTCCCTTCCCTTCCCTTCCCTTCCCTTCCCTTCCCTTCCCTTCCCTTCCCTTCCCTTCCCTTCCCTTCCCTTCCCGCCCTTCCCTTCCCTTCCTTCCCTTCCCGCGCCTTCCCTTCCCGCGCCTTCCCTTCCCGCGCCTTCCCTTCCCCTCCCTTCCTATCCCTTCCCTTCCCTTCCCGCACCTTCCCTTCCCTTCCCTTCCCTTCCCTTCCCTTCCCTTCCCTTCCCTTCCCTTCCCTTCCCTTCCCTTCCCTTCCCTTCCCTTCCCTTCCCTTCCCTTCCCTTCCCTTCCCTTCCCTTCCCTTCCCTTCCCTTCCCTTCCCTTCCCTTCCCTTCCCTTCCCTTCCCTTCCCTTCCCTTCCCTTCCCTTCCCTTCCCGCGCCTTCCCTTCCCTTCCCTTCCCTGAAAATCACTTCAAAAATAGCTGTTTAAACCAAAAATTACGCGTTTTCTCTTCAAAAATCCCCCCTTAACCCCAAAATCATGCATTGTCTCTTCAACAATCCCCCATTTAACCCCCAAATCACCCATTTTCTCTTGCAAAATCCCCCATTTAACTCAAAAATCTCGCCTTTTCTCTTGGAAAATCCCCCATTTACCCCAAAATCATGCTTTATCTCTTCAAAAATACCCCTTTATCCCCCAAATCACACATTTTCTCACGGAAAATCCCCCATTTAACGTGAAAATCACACTTTTGCTCTCCAAAAATCCCCCATTTGACCCCAAAATCAAACATTTTTGCTACAAGAATCCCCCATGTATCCAAAAAATCACGCATTTCCTCTACAAAAATCTCACATGTAAACGAAAATCATGCATTTTCTCTTCGAGAATCCCCCATTTAACCCGAAAATCACACATTTTCCCTTCAAAAATACCCCATTTAAACAAAAACTAATGCATTTTCTCTTTGAGAATCCCTCTTTTAAACCAAAAATCATGCGTATTCTCTACAAAAATAGCAGTTTAAACCCGAAAATCACCCATTTTCTCTTCGAGAATCCCCCATTTAACCCGAAAATCACACATTTTCCCTTCAAGAATCCCCATTTAATCTGAAAATCACGCATTTTCTCTTCAAAAATCCCCCATGTAACCAGGAAAAAAAAGGCTATTTCTCTTTGGAAATCCCCCATGTAACCCGACAATGATGCATTTTCTCTTCAAGAATCCCTGATCTAACCTGAAAATCACGCATTTTCTCTTCAAAAATACATAATTTATCAAAAATCACAAGTTTTCTCTTAAAAACAAACAAACAAACAAACAAACAAACAAACAAACAAACAAACAAACACATTTAATCCCCAAAATCATGTATTTTCTCATCGAAAATCCCTGCTTTAACCTGAACACCACGCATTTTCACCACAAAAATCCTCCATTTAACAGAAAGTCATGCATTTTCTCTTGGAAAACCCCCCATTTAACCAAAACTCACACATTTTCTCTTCCAAAATCCCCCATTTAACCTGGAAATCACAAATTTTCCCTTGGAAAACCCCCCATTTAACGTGAAAATCACGCCTTTTCCCTTGGAAAGTCCCCCATTTAACCCGAAAATGACAAATTTTCCCTTGGAAAATCCCCCATTTATCCCGAAAATCATGCACTCGCTCTACAAAAATCCCACGTTTATCTCAAACAACACGCATTTTCTCTTCCGAAATCCCCCATTTAACCTGAAAATCATGCATTTTCTCTTCAACTACACCAAATTTTACCTGAGAATCATGTTTTTTTTTTTTTTTTGCAGAAATCCCCCGTTTAACCCGAAAATCACGCATGTTCTCCGAAAGAAATCCCTCATTTAAACAAAAATCAAGCATTGTCTCTGCAAGAAATCCCTCATTTAAATGAAAATCAAGCATTTTCTCTGCAAAAAAACACAATTTAACCCAAGAATGATGCATTTTCTTTGCAGAAATCACCCAATTAACCGAAAATCACGCATTTTCTCTTCAAAAATCTCCCATGTAACCTGAAAATCACGCATTATCTCGACGAAAATCACACATTTAATGCAAACATCAGGCATTTTCTCTTAGAGATTCCGTGATTTAACTGAAAATCACACATTTTCTCTTCAAAAATCCCCCATTTAACCCAAAAATCACGCCTTGTTTTTTCTGCAAATATCCCCCACTTAACACAAAAATCATGCCTTTTCTCTATGAAAATCCCCCATCTAAAAAGAAAATCATGCATTTTCGTTTGGAAAATCCCCCATTTAAGTGAAAATCACGCATTTTGGCTTCGAAAACCCCCAATTCAACCTGAAACGAAGCATTTCCTCTTCGAAAATCCCCCATTTAACCCGAAAATCATGCATTTTCTCTTCAAAAATACCCCATTCAAACAAAAATCACACATCTTCTCTTTGAGAATCCCTGATTTAAACTGAAAATCACGCATATTCTCTTCAAAAATAGCTGTTTAAACCAAAAATTACGCGTTTTCTCTTCAAAAATCCCCCCCTTAACCCCAAAATCATGCATTGTCTCTTCAACAATCCCCCATTTAACCCCAAAATCACCCATTTTCTCTTGCAAAATCCCCCATTTAACTCAAAAATCTCGCCTTTTCTCTTGGAAAATCCCCCATTTACCCCAAAATCATGCTTTATCTCTTCAAAAATACCCCTTTATCCCCCAAATCACACATTTTCTCACGGAAAATCCCCCATTTAACGTGAAAATCACACTTTTGCTCTCCAAAAATCCCCCATTTGACCCCAAAATCAAACATTTTTGCTACAAGAATCCCCCATGTATCCAAAAAATCACGCATTTCCTCTACAAAAATCTCACATGTAAACGAAAATCATGCATTTTCTCTTCGAGAATCCCCCATTTAACCCGAAAATCACACATTTTCCCTTCAAAAATACCCCATTTAAACAAAAACTAATGCATTTTCTCTTTGAGAATCCCTCTTTTAAACCAAAAATCATGCGTATTCTCTACAAAAATAGCAGTTTAAACCCGAAAATCACCCATTTTCTCTTCGAGAATCCCCCATTTAACCCGAAAATCACACATTTTCCCTTCAAGAATCCCCATTTAATCTGAAAATCACGCATTTTCTCTTCAAAAATCCCCCATGTAACCAGGAAAAAAAGGCTATTTCTCTTTGGAAATCCCCCATGTAACCCGACAATGATGCATTTTCTCTTCAAGAATCCCTGATCTAACCTGAAAATCACGCATTTTCACTTCAAAAATACATAATTTATCAAAAATCACAAGTTTTCTCTTAAAAACAAACAAACAAACAAACAAACAAACAAACAAACAAACAAACACATTTAATCCCCAAAATCATGTATTTTCTCATCGAAAATCCCTGCTTTAACCTGAACACCACGCATTTTCACCACAAAAATCCTCCATTTAACAGAAAGTCATGCATTTTCTCTTGGAAAACCCCCCATTTAACCAAAACTCACACATTTTCTCTTCCAAAATCCCCCATTTAACCTGGAAATCACAAATTTTCCCTTGGAAAACCCCCCATTTAACGTGAAAATCACGCCTTTTCCCTTGGAAAGTCCCCCATTTAACCCGAAAATGACAAATTTTCCCTTGGAAAATCCCCCATTTATCCCGAAAATCATGCACTCGCTCTACAAAAATCCCACGTTTATCTCAAACAACACGCATTTTCTCTTCCGAAATCCCCCATTTAACCTGAAAATCATGCATTTTCTCTTCAACTACACCAAATTTTACCTGAGAATCATGTTTTTTTTTTTTTTTTTGCAGAAATCCCCCGTTTAACCCGAAAATCACGCATGTTCTCCGAAAGAAATCGCTCATTTAAACAAAAATCAAGCATTGTCTCTGCAAGAAATCCCTCATTTAAATGAAAATCAAGCATTTTCTCTGCAAAAAAAACACAATTTAACCCAAGAATGATGCATTTTCTTTGCAGAAATCACCCAATTAACCGAAAATCACGCATTTTCTCTTCAAAAATCTCCCATGTAACCTGAAAATCACGCATTATCTCGACGAAAATCACACATTTAATGCAAACATCAGGCATTTTCTCTTAGAGATTCCGTGATTTAACTGAAAATCACACATTTTCTCTTCAAAAATCCCCCATTTAACCCAAAAATCACGCCTTGTTTTTTCTGCAAATATCCCCCACTTAACACAAAAATCATGCCTTTTCTCTATGAAAATCCCCCATCTAAAAAGAAAATCATGCATTTTCGTTTGGAAAATCCCCCATTTAAGTGAAAATCACGCATTTTGGCTTCGAAAACCCCCAATTCAACCTGAAACGAAGCATTTCCTCTTCGAAAATCCCCCATTTAACCCGAAAATCATGCATTTTCTCTTCAAAAATACCCCATTCAAACAAAAATCACACATCTTCTCTTTGAGAATCCCTGATTTAAACTGAAAATCACGCATATTCTCTTCAAAAATAGCTGTTTAAACCAAAAATTACGCGTTTTCTCTTCAAAAATCCCCCCCTTAACCCCAAAATCATGCATTGTCTCTTCAACAATCCCCCATTTAACCCCAAAATCACCCATTTTCTCTTGCAAAATCCCCCATTTAACTCAAAAATCTCGCCTTTTCTCTTGGAAAATCCCCCATTTACCCCAAAATCATGCTTTATCTCTTCAAAAATACCCCTTTATCCCCCAAATCACACATTTTCTCACGGAAAATCCCCCATTTAACGTGAAAATCACACTTTTGCTCTCCAAAAATCCCCCATTTGACCCCAAAATCAAACATTTTTGCTACAAGAATCCCCCATGTATCCAAAAAATCACGCATTTCCTCTACAAAAATCTCACATGTAAACGAAAATCATGCATTTTCTCTTCGAGAATCCCCCATTTAACCCGAAAATCACACATTTTCCCTTCAAAAATACCCCATTTAAACAAAAACTAATGCATTTTCTCTTTGAGAATCCCTCTTTTAAACCAAAAATCATGCGTATTCTCTACAAAAATAGCAGTTTAAACCCGAAAATCACCCATTTTCTCTTCGAGAATCCCCCATTTAACCCGAAAATCACACATTTTCCCTTCAAGAATCCCCATTTAATCTGAAAATCACGCATTTTCTCTTCAAAAATCCCCCATGTAACCAGGAAAAAAAGGCTATTTCTCTTTGGAAATCCCCCATGTAACCCGACAATGATGCATTTTCTCTTCAAGAATCCCTGATCTAACCTGAAAATCACGCATTTTCACTTCAAAAATACATAATTTATCAAAAATCACAAGTTTTCTCTTAAAAACAAACAAACAAACAAACAAACAAACACATTTAATCCCCAAAATCATGTATTTTCTCATCGAAAATCCCTGCTTTAACCTGAACACCACGCATTTTCACCACAAAAATCCTCCATTTAACAGAAAGTCATGCATTTTCTCTGGAAAACCCCCCATTTAACCAAAACTCACACATTTTCTCTTCCAAAATCCCTCATTTAACCTGGAAATTACACATTTTCTCTTGGAAAATCCCCCATTTAACGTGAAAATCACGCCTTTTCCCTTGGAAAGTCCCCCATTTAACCCGAAAATCACAAATTTTCCCTTGGAAAATCCCCCATTTAACCCGAAAATCATGCATTCGCTCTGCAAGAAATCTCACGTTTATCTCAAACAACACGCATTTTCTCTTCCGAAATCCCCCATTTAACCTGAAAATCATGCATTTTCTCTTCAACTACACCAAATTTTACCTGAGAATCATGATTTTTTTTTTTGCAGAAATCACCCAATTAACCGAAAATCACGCATTTTCTCTTCAAAAATCTCCCATGTAACCTGAAAATCACGCATTATCTCGACGAAAATCACACATTTAATGCAAACATCAGGCATTTTCTCTTAGAGATTCCGTGATTTAACTGAAAATCACACATTTTCTCTTCAAAAATCCCCCATTTAACCCAAAAATCACGCCTTGTTTTTTCTGCAAATATCCCCCACTTAACACAAAAATCATGCCTTTTCTCTATGAAAATCCCCCATCTAAAAAGAAAATCATGCATTTTCGTTTGGAAAATCCCCCATTTAAGTGAAAATCACGCATTTTGGCTTCGAAAACCCCCAATTCAACCTGAAACGAAGCATTTCCTCTTCGAAAATCCCCCATTTAACCCGAAAATCATGCATTTTCTCTTCAAAAATACCCCATTCAAACAAAAATCACACATCTTCTCTTTGAGAATCCCTGATTTAAACTGAAAATCACACATATTCTCTTCAAAAATAGCTGTTTAAACCAAAAATTACGCGTTTTCTCTTCAAAAATCCCCCCCTTAACCCCAAAATCATGCATTGTCTCTTCAACAATCCCCCATTTAACCCCAAAATCACCCATTTTCTCTTGCAAAATCCCCCATTTAACTCAAAAATCTCGCCTTTTCTCTTGGAAAATCCCCCATTTACCCCAAAATCATGCTTTATCTCTTCAAAAATACCCCTTTATCCCCCAAATCACACATTTTCTCACGGAAAATCCCCCATTTAACGTGAAAATCACACTTTTGCTCTCCAAAAATCCCCCATTTGACCCCAAAATCAAACATTTTTGCTACAAGAATCCCCCATGTATCCAAAAAATCACGCATTTCCTCTACAAAAATCTCACATGTAAACGAAAATCATGCATTTTCTCTTCGAGAATCCCCCATTTAACCCGAAAATCACACATTTTCCCTTCAAAAATACCCCATTTAAACAAAAACTAATGCATTTTCTCTTTGAGAATCCCTCTTTTAAACCAAAAATCATGCGTATTCTCTACAAAAATAGCAGTTTAAACCCGAAAATCACCCATTTTCTCTTCGAGAATCCCCCATTTAACCCGAAAATCACACATTTTCCCTTCAAGAATCCCCATTTAATCTGAAAATCACGCATTTTCTCTTCAAAAATCCCCCATGTAACCAGGAAAAAAAGGCTATTTCTCTTTGGAAATCCCCCATGTAACCCGACAATGATGCATTTTCTCTTCAAGAATCCCTGATCTAACCTGAAAATCACGCATTTTCACTTCAAAAATACATAATTTATCAAAAATCACAAGTTTTCTCTTAAAAACAAACAAACAAACAAACAAACAAACAAACAAACAAACACATTTAATCCCCAAAATCATGTATTTTCTCATCGAAAATCCCTGCTTTAACCTGAACACCACGCATTTTCACCACAAAAATCCTCCATTTAACAGAAAGTCATGCATTTTCTCTGGAAAACCCCCCATTTAACCAAAACTCACACATTTTCTCTTCCAAAATCCCTCATTTAACCTGGAAATTACACATTTTCTCTTGGAAAATCCCCCATTTAACGTGAAAATCACGCCTTTTCCCTTGGAAAGTCCCCCATTTAACCCGAAAATCACAAATTTTCCCTTGGAAAATCCCCCATTTAACCCGAAAATCATGCATTCGCTCTGCAAGAAATCTCACGTTTATCTCAAACAACACGCATTTTCTCTTCCGAAATCCCCCATTTAACCTGAAAATCATGCATTTTCTCTTCAACTACACCAAATTTTACCTGAGAATCATGATTTTTTTTTTTGCAGAAATCACCCAATTAACCAAAAATCACGCATTTTCTCTTCAAAAATCTCCCATGTAACCTGAAAATCACGCATTATCTCGACGAAAATCACACATTTAATGCAAACATCAGGCATTTTCTCTTAGAGATTCCGTGATTTAACTGAAAATCACACATTTTCTCTTCAAAAATCCCCCATTTAACCCAAAAATCACGCCTTGTTTTTTCTGCAAATATCCCCCACTTAACACAAAAATCATGCCTTTTCTCTATGAAAATCCCCCATCTAAAAAGAAAATCATGCATTTTCGTTTGGAAAATCCCCCATTTAAGTGAAAATCACGCATTTTGGCTTCGAAAACCCCCAATTCAACCTGAAACGAAGCATTTCCTCTTCGAAAATCCCCCATTTAACCCGAAAATCATGCATTTTCTCTTCAAAAATACCCCATTCAAACAAAAATCACACATCTTCTCTTTGAGAATCCCTGATTTAAACTGAAAATCACGCATATTCTCTTCAAAAATAGCTGTTTAAACCAAAAATTACGCGTTTTCTCTTCAAAAATCCCCCCCTTAACCCCAAAATCATGCATTGTCTCTTCAACAATCCCCCATTTAACCCCAAAATCACCCATTTTCTCTTGCAAAATCCCCCATTTAACTCAAAAATCTCGCCTTTTCTCTTGGAAAATCCCCCATTTACCCCAAAATCATGCTTTATCTCTTCAAAAATACCCCTTTATCCCCCAAATCACACATTTTCTCACGGAAAATCCCCCATTTAACGTGAAAATCACACTTTTGCTCTCCAAAAATCCCCCATTTGACCCCAAAATCAAACATTTTTGCTACAAGAATCCCCCATGTATCCAAAAAATCACGCATTTCCTCTACAAAAATCTCACATGTAAACGAAAATCATGCATTTTCTCTTCGAGAATCCCCCATTTAACCCGAAAATCACACATTTTCCCTTCAAAAATACCCCATTTAAACAAAAACTAATGCATTTTCTCTTTGAGAATCCCTCTTTTAAACCAAAAATCATGCGTATTCTCTACAAAAATAGCAGTTTAAACCCGAAAATCACCCATTTTCTCTTCGAGAATCCCCCATTTAACCCGAAAATCACACATTTTCCCTTCAAGAATCCCCATTTAATCTGAAAATCACGCATTTTCTCTTCAAAAATCCCCCATGTAACCAGGAAAAAAAGGCTATTTCTCTTTGGAAATCCCCCATGTAACCCGACAATGATGCATTTTCTCTTCAAGAATCCCTGATCTAACCTGAAAATCACGCATTTTCACTTCAAAAATACATAATTTATCAAAAATCACAAGTTTTCTCTTAAAAACAAACAAACAAACAAACAAACAAACAAACAAACACATTTAATCCCCAAAATCATGTATTTTCTCATCGAAAATCCCTGCTTTAACCTGAACACCACGCATTTTCACCACAAAAATCCTCCATTTAACAGAAAGTCATGCATTTTCTCTGGAAAACCCCCCATTTAACCAAAACTCACACATTTTCTCTTCCAAAATCCCTCATTTAACCTGGAAATTACACATTTTCTCTTGGAAAATCCCCCATTTAACGTGAAAATCACGCCTTTTCCCTTGGAAAGTCCCCCATTTAACCCGAAAATCACAAATTTTCCCTTGGAAAATCCCCCATTTAACCCGAAAATCATGCATTCGCTCTGCAAGAAATCTCACGTTTATCTCAAACAACACGCATTTTCTCTTCCGAAATCCCCCATTTAACCTGAAAATCATGCATTTTCTCTTCAACTACACCAAATTTTACCTGAGAATCATGATTTTTTTTTTTTGCAGAAATCACCCAATTAACCGAAAATCACGCATTTTCTCTTCAAAAATCTCCCATGTAACCTGAAAATCACGCATTATCTCGACGAAAATCACACATTTAATGCAAACATCAGGCATTTTCTCTTAGAGATTCCGTGATTTAACTGAAAATCACACATTTTCTCTTCAAAAATCCCCCATTTAACCCAAAAATCACGCCTTGTTTTTTCTGCAAATATCCCCCACTTAACACAAAAATCATGCCTTTTCTCTATGAAAATCCCCCATCTAAAAAGAAAATCATGCATTTTCGTTTGGAAAATCCCCCATTTAAGTGAAAATCACGCATTTTGGCTTCGAAAACCCCCAATTCAACCTGAAACGAAGCATTTCCTCTTCGAAAATCCCCCATTTAACCCGAAAATCATGCATTTTCTCTTCAAAAATACCCCATTCAAACAAAAATCACACATCTTCTCTTTGAGAATCCCTGATTTAAACTGAAAATCACGCATATTCTCTTCAAAAATAGCTGTTTTAAACCAAAAATTACGCGTTTTCTCTTCAAAAATCCCCCCCTTAACCCCAAAATCATGCATTGTCTCTTCAACAATCCCCCATTTAACCCCAAAATCACCCATTTTCTCTTGCAAAATCCCCCATTTAACTCAAAAATCTCGCCTTTTCTCTTGGAAAATCCCCCATTTACCCCAAAATCATGCTTTATCTCTTCAAAAAATACCCCTTTATCCCCCAAATCACACATTTTCTCACGGAAAATCCCCCATTTAACGTGAAAATCACACTTTTGCTCTCCAAAAATCCCCCATTTGACCCCAAAATCAAACATTTTTGCTACAAGAATCCCCCATGTATCCAAAAAATCACGCATTTCCTCTACAAAAATCTCACATGTAAACGAAAATCATGCATTTTCTCTTCGAGAATCCCCCATTTAACCCGAAAATCACACATTTTCCCTTCAAAAATACCCCATTTAAACAAAAACTAATGCATTTTCTCTTTGAGAATCCCTCTTTTAAACCAAAAATCATGCGTATTCTCTACAAAAATAGCAGTTTTAAACCCGAAAATCACCCATTTTCTCTTCGAGAATCCCCCATTTAACCCGAAAATCACACATTTTCCCTTCAAGAATCCCCATTTAATCTGAAAATCACGCATTTTCTCTTCAAAAATCCCCCATGTAACCAGGAAAAAAAAGGCTATTTCTCTTTGGAAATCCCCCATGTAACCCGACAATGATGCATTTTCTCTTCAAGAATCCCTGATCTAACCTGAAAATCACGCATTTTCACTTCAAAAATACATAATTTATCAAAAATCACAAGTTTTCTCTTAAAAACAAACAAACAAACAAACAAACAAACAAACAAACAAACAAACACATTTAATCCCCAAAATCATGTATTTTCTCATCGAAAATCCCTGCTTTAACCTGAACACCACGCATTTTCACCACAAAAATCCTCCATTTAACAGAAAGTCATGCATTTTCTCTTGGAAAACCCCCCATTTAACCAAAACTCACACATTTTCTCTTCCAAAATCCCCCATTTAACCTGGAAATCACAAATTTTCCCTTGGAAAACCCCCCATTTAACGTGAAAATCACGCCTTTTCCCTTGGAAAGTCCCCCATTTAACCCGAAAATGACAAATTTTCCCTTGGAAAATCCCCCATTTATCCCGAAAATCATGCACTCGCTCTACAAAAATCCCACGTTTATCTCAAACAACACGCATTTTCTCTTCCGAAATCCCCCATTTAACCTGAAAATCATGCATTTTCTCTTCAACTACACCAAATTTTACCTGAGAATCATGTTTTTTTTGTTTTTTTTTTTGCAGAAATCCCCCGTTTAACCCGAAAATCACGCATGTTCTCCGAAAGAAATCCCTCATTTAAACAAAAATCAAGCATTGTCTCTGCAAGAAATCCCTCATTTAAATGAAAATCAAGCATTTTCTCTGCAAAAATACACAATTTAACCCAAGAATGATGCATTTTCTTTGCAGAAAATCACCCAATTAACCGAAAATCACGCATTTTCTCTTCAAAAATCTCCCATGTAACCTGAAAATCACGCATTATCTCGACGAAAATCACACATTTAATGCAAACATCAGGCATTTTCTCTTAGAGATTCCGTGATTTAACTGAAAATCACACATTTTCTCTTCAAAAATCCCCCATTTAACCCAAAAATCACGCCTTGTTTTTTCTGCAAATATCCCCCACTTAACACAAAAATCATGCCTTTTCTCTATGAAAATCCCCCATCTAAAAAGAAAATCATGCATTTTCGTTTGGAAAATCCCCCATTTAAGTGAAAATCACGCATTTTGGCTTCGAAAACCCCCAATTCAACCTGAAACGAAGCATTTCCTCTTCGAAAATCCCCCATTTAACCCGAAAATCATGCATTTTCTCTTCAAAAATACCCCATTCAAACAAAAATCACACATCTTCTCTTTGAGAATCCCTGATTTAAACTGAAAATCACGCATATTCTCTTCAAAAATAGCTGTTTAAACCAAAAATTACGCGTTTTCTCTTCAAAAATCCCCCCCTTAACCCCAAAATCATGCATTGTCTCTTCAACAATCCCCCATTTAACCCCAAAATCACCCATTTTCTCTTGCAAAATCCCCCATTTAACTCAAAAATCTCGCCTTTTCTCTTGGAAAATCCCCCATTTACCCCAAAATCATGCTTTATCTCTTCAAAAATACCCCTTTATCCCCCAAATCACACATTTTCTCACGGAAAATCCCCCATTTAACGTGAAAATCACACTTTTGCTCTCCAAAAATCCCCCATTTGACCCCAAAATCAAACATTTTTGCTACAAGAATCCCCCATGTATCCAAAAAATCACGCATTTCCTCTACAAAAATCTCACATGTAAACGAAAATCATGCATTTTCTCTTCGAGAATCCCCCATTTAACCCGAAAATCACACATTTTCCCTTCAAAAATACCCCATTTAAACAAAAACTAATGCATTTTCTCTTTGAGAATCCCTCTTTTAAACCAAAAATCATGCGTATTCTCTACAAAAATAGCAGTTTAAACCCGAAAATCACCCATTTTCTCTTCGAGAATCCCCCATTTAACCCGAAAATCACACATTTTCCCTTCAAGAATCCCCATTTAATCTGAAAATCACGCATTTTCTCTTCAAAAATCCCCCATGTAACCAGGAAAAAAAGGCTATTTCTCTTTGGAAATCCCCCATGTAACCCGACAATGATGCATTTTCTCTTCAAGAATCCCTGATCTAACCTGAAAATCACGCATTTTCACTTCAAAAATACATAATTTATCAAAAATCACAAGTTTTCTCTTAAAAACAAACAAACAAACAAACAAACAAACAAACAAACAAACACATTTAATCCCCAAAATCATGTATTTTCTCATCGAAAATCCCTGCTTTAACCTGAACACCACGCATTTTCACCACAAAAATCCTCCATTTAACAGAAAGTCATGCATTTTCTCTGGAAAACCCCCCATTTAACCAAAACTCACACATTTTCTCTTCCAAAATCCCTCATTTAACCTGGAAATTACACATTTTCTCTTGGAAAATCCCCCATTTAACGTGAAAATCACGCCTTTTCCCTTGGAAAGTCCCCCATTTAACCCGAAAATCACAAATTTTCCCTTGGAAAATCCCCCATTTAACCCGAAAATCATGCATTCGCTCTGCAAGAAATCTCACGTTTATCTCAAACAACACGCATTTTCTCTTCCGAAATCCCCCATTTAACCTGAAAATCATGCATTTTCTCTTCAACTACACCAAATTTTACCTGAGAATCATGATTTTTTTTTTTTGCAGAAATCACCCAATTAACCGAAAATCACGCATTTTCTCTTCAAAAATCTCCCATGTAACCTGAAAATCACGCATTATCTCGACGAAAATCACACATTTAATGCAAACATCAGGCATTTTCTCTTAGAGATTCCGTGATTTAACTGAAAATCACACATTTTCTCTTCAAAAATCCCCCATTTAACCCAAAAATCACGCCTTGTTTTTTCTGCAAATATCCCCCACTTAACACAAAAATCATGCCTTTTCTCTATGAAAATCCCCCATCTAAAAAGAAAATCATGCATTTTCGTTTGGAAAATCCCCCATTTAAGTGAAAATCACGCATTTTGGCTTCGAAAACCCCCAATTCAACCTGAAACGAAGCATTTCCTCTTCGAAAATCCCCCATTTAACCCGAAAATCATGCATTTTCTCTTCAAAAATACCCCATTCAAACAAAAATCACACATCTTCTCTTTGAGAATCCCTGATTTAAACTGAAAATCACGCATATTCTCTTCAAAAATAGCTGTTTAAACCAAAAATTACGCGTTTTCTCTTCAAAAATCCCCCCCCTTAACCCCAAAATCATGCATTGTCTCTTCAACAATCCCCCATTTAACCCCCAAATCACCCATTTTCTCTTGCAAAATCCCCCATTTAACTCAAAAATCTCGCCTTTTCTCTTGGAAAATCCCCCATTTACCCCAAAATCATGCTTTATCTCTTCAAAAATACCCCTTTATCCCCCAAATCACACATTTTCTCACGGAAAATCCCCCATTTAACGTGAAAATCACACTTTTGCTCTCCAAAAATCCCCCATTTGACCCCAAAATCAAACATTTTTGCTACAAGAATCCCCCATGTATCCAAAAAATCACGCATTTCCTCTACAAAAATCTCACATGTAAACGAAAATCATGCATTTTCTCTTCGAGAATCCCCCATTTAACCCGAAAATCACACATTTTCCCTTCAAAAATACCCCATTTAAACAAAAACTAATGCATTTTCTCTTTGAGAATCCCTCTTTTAAACCAAAAATCATGCGTATTCTCTACAAAAATAGCAGTTTAAACCCGAAAATCACCCATTTTCTCTTCGAGAATCCCCCATTTAACCCGAAAATCACACATTTTCCCTTCAAGAATCCCCATTTAATCTGAAAATCACGCATTTTCTCTTCAAAAATCCCCCATGTAACCAGGAAAAAAAAGGCTATTTCTCTTTGGAAATCCCCCATGTAACCCGACAATGATGCATTTTCTCTTCAAGAATCCCTGATCTAACCTGAAAATCACGCATTTTCACTTCAAAAATACATAATTTATCAAAAATCACAAGTTTTCTCTTAAAAACAAACAAACAAACAAACAAACAAACAAACAAACAAACACATTTAATCCCCAAAATCATGTATTTTCTCATCGAAAATCCCTGCTTTAACCTGAACACCACGCATTTTCACCACAAAAATCCTCCATTTAACAGAAAGTCATGCATTTTCTCTGGAAAACCCCCCATTTAACCAAAACTCACACATTTTCTCTTCCAAAATCCCTCATTTAACCTGGAAATTACACATTTTCTCTTGGAAAATCCCCCATTTAACGTGAAAATCACGCCTTTTCCCTTGGAAAGTCCCCCATTTAACCCGAAAATCACAAATTTTCCCTTGGAAAATCCCCCATTTAACCCGAAAATCATGCATTCGCTCTGCAAGAAATCTCACGTTTATCTCAAACAACACGCATTTTCTCTTCCGAAATCCCCCATTTAACCTGAAAATCATGCATTTTCTCTTCAACTACACCAAATTTTACCTGAGAATCATGATTTTTTTTTTTGCAGAAATCACCCAATTAACCGAAAATCACGCATTTTCTCTTCAAAAATCTCCCATGTAACCTGAAAATCACGCATTATCTCGACGAAAATCACACATTTAATGCAAACATCAGGCATTTTCTCTTAGAGATTCCGTGATTTAACTGAAAATCACACATTTTCTCTTCAAAAATCCCCCATTTAACCCAAAAATCACGCCTTGTTTTTTCTGCAAATATCCCCCACTTAACACAAAAATCATGCCTTTTCTCTATGAAAATCCCCCATCTAAAAAGAAAATCATGCATTTTCGTTTGGAAAATCCCCCATTTAAGTGAAAATCACGCATTTTGGCTTCGAAAACCCCCAATTCAACCTGAAACGAAGCATTTCCTCTTCGAAAATCCCCCATTTAACCCGAAAATCATGCATTTTCTCTTCAAAAATACCCCATTCAAACAAAAATCACACATCTTCTCTTTGAGAATCCCTGATTTAAACTGAAAATCACGCATATTCTCTTCAAAAATAGCTGTTTAAACCAAAAATTACGCGTTTTCTCTTCAAAAATCCCCCCCCTTAACCCCAAAATCATGCATTGTCTCTTCAACAATCCCCCATTTAACCCCAAAATCACCCATTTTCTCTTGCAAAATCCCCCATTTAACTCAAAAATCTCGCCTTTTCTCTTGGAAAATCCCCCATTTACCCCAAAATCATGCTTTATCTCTTCAAAAATACCCCTTTATCCCCCAAATCACACATTTTCTCACGGAAAATCCCCCATTTAACGTGAAAATCACACTTTTGCTCTCCAAAAATCCCCCATTTGACCCCAAAATCAAACATTTTTGCTACAAGAATCCCCCATGTATCCAAAAAATCACGCATTTCCTCTACAAAAATCTCACATGTAAACGAAAATCATGCATTTTCTCTTCGAGAATCCCCCATTTAACCCGAAAATCACACATTTTCCCTTCAAAAATACCCCATTTAAACAAAAACTAATGCATTTTCTCTTTGAGAATCCCTCTTTTAAACCAAAAATCATGCGTATTCTCTACAAAAATAGCAGTTTAAACCCGAAAATCACCCATTTTCTCTTCGAGAATCCCCCATTTAACCCGAAAATCACACATTTTCCCTTCAAGAATCCCCATTTAATCTGAAAATCACGCATTTTCTCTTCAAAAATCCCCCATGTAACCAGGAAAAAAAGGCTATTTCTCTTTGGAAATCCCCCATGTAACCCGACAATGATGCATTTTCTCTTCAAGAATCCCTGATCTAACCTGAAAATCACGCATTTTCACTTCAAAAATACATAATTTATCAAAAATCACAAGTTTTCTCTTAAAAACAAACAAACAAACAAACAAACAAACAAACAAACAAACACATTTAATCCCCAAAATCATGTATTTTCTCATCGAAAATCCCTGCTTTAACCTGAACACCACGCATTTTCACCACAAAAATCCTCCATTTAACAGAAAGTCATGCATTTTCTCTTGGAAAACCCCCCATTTAACCAAAACTCACACATTTTCTCTTCCAAAATCCCCCATTTAACCTGGAAATCACAAATTTTCCCTTGGAAAACCCCCCATTTAACGTGAAAATCACGCCTTTTCCCTTGGAAAGTCCCCCATTTAACCCGAAAATGACAAATTTTCCCTTGGAAAATCCCCCATTTATCCCGAAAATCATGCACTCGCTCTACAAAAATCCCACGTTTATCTCAAACAACACGCATTTTCTCTTCCGAAATCCCCCATTTAACCTGAAAATCATGCATTTTCTCTTCAACTACACCAAATTTTACCTGAGAATCATGTTTTTTTTTGTTTTTTTTTTGCAGAAATCCCCCGTTTAACCCGAAAATCACGCATGTTCTCCGAAAGAAATCCCTCATTTAAACAAAAATCAAGCATTGTCTCTGCAAGAAATCCCTCATTTAAATGAAAATCAAGCATTTTCTCTGCAAAAATACACAATTTAACCCAAGAATGATGCATTTTCTTTGCAGAAATCACCCAATTAACCGAAAATCACGCATTTTCTCTTCAAAAATCTCCCATGTAACCTGAAAATCACGCATTATCTCGACGAAAATCACACATTTAATGCAAACATCAGGCATTTTCTCTTAGAGATTCCGTGATTTAACTGAAAATCACACATTTTCTCTTCAAAAATCCCCCATTTAACCCAAAAATCACGCCTTGTTTTTTTCTGCAAATATCCCCCACTTAACACAAAAATCATGCCTTTTCTCTATGAAAATCCCCCATCTAAAAAGAAAATCATGCATTTTCGTTTGGAAAATCCCCCATTTAAGTGAAAATCACGCATTTTGGCTTCGAAAACCCCCAATTCAACCTGAAACGAAGCATTTCCTCTTCGAAAATCCCCCATTTAACCCGAAAATCATGCATTTTCTCTTCAAAAATACCCCATTCAAACAAAAATCACACATCTTCTCTTTGAGAATCCCTGATTTAAACTGAAAATCACGCATATTCTCTTCAAAAATAGCTGTTTAAACCAAAATTACGCGTTTTCTCTTCAAAAATCCCCCCCTTAACCCCAAAATCATGCATTGTCTCTTCAACAATCCCCCATTTAACCCCAAAATCACCCATTTTCTCTTGCAAAATCCCCCATTTAACTCAAAAATCTCGCCTTTTCTCTTGGAAAATCCCCCATTTACCCCAAAAATCATGCTTTATCTCTTCAAAAATACCCCTTTATCCCCCAAATCACACATTTTCTCACGGAAAAATCCCCCATTTAACGTGAAAATCACACTTTTGCTCTCCAAAAATCCCCCATTTGACCCCAAAATCAAACATTTTTGCTACAAGAATCCCCCATGTATCCAAAAAATCACGCATTTCCTCTACAAAAATCTCACATGTAAACGAAAATCATGCATTTTCTCTTCGAGAATCCCCCATTTAACCCGAAAATCACACATTTTCCCTTCAAAAATACCCCATTTAAACAAAAAACTAATGCATTTTCTCTTTGAGAATCCCTCTTTTAAACCAAAAATCATGCGTATTCTCTACAAAAATAGCAGTTTAAACCCGAAAATCACCCATTTTCTCTTCGAGAATCCCCCATTTAACCCGAAAATCACACATTTTCCCTTCAAGAATCCCCATTTAATCTGAAAATCACGCATTTTCTCTTCAAAAATCCCCCATGTAACCAGGAAAAAAAGGCTATTTCTCTTTGGAAATCCCCCATGTAACCCGACAATGATGCATTTTCTCTTCAAGAATCCCTGATCTAACCTGAAAATCACGCATTTTCACTTCAAAAATACATAATTTATCAAAAATCACAGTTTTCTCTTAAAAACAAACAAACAAACAAACAAACAAACAAACAAACACATTTAATCCCCAAAATCATGTATTTTCTCATCGAAAATCCCTGCTTTAACCTGAACACCACGCATTTTCACCACAAAAATCCTCCATTTAACAGAAAGTCATGCATTTTCTCTTGGAAAACCCCCATTTAACCAAACCTCACACATTTTCTCTTCCAAAATCCCCCATTTAACCTGGAAATCACAAATTTTCCCTTGGAAAACCCCCCATTTAACGTGAAAAATCACGCCTTTTCCCTTGGAAAGTCCCCCATTTAACCCGAAAATGACAAATTTTCCCTTGGAAAATCCCCCATTTATCCCGAAAATCATGCACTCGCTCTACAAAAATCCCACGTTTATCTCAAACAAACACGCATTTTCTCTTCCGAAATCCCCCATTTAACCTGAAAATCATGCATTTTCTCTTCAACTACACCAAATTTTACCTGAGAATCATGTTTTTTTTTGTTTTTTTTTGCAGAAATCCCCCGTTTTAACCCGAAAATCACGCATGTTCTCCGAAAGAAATCCCTCATTTAAACAAAAATCAAGCATTGTCTCTGCAAGAAATCCCTCATTTAAATGAAAATCAAGCATTTTCTCTGCAAAAATACACAATTTAACCCAAGAATGATGCATTTTCTTTGCAGAAATCACCCAATTAACCGAAAATCACGCATTTTCTCTTCAAAAATCTCCCATGTAACCTGAAAATCACGCATTATCTCGACGAAAATCACACATTTAATGCAAACATCAGGCATTTTCTCTTAGAGAATCCGTGATTTAACTGAAAATCACACATTTTCTCTTCAAAAATCCCCCATTTAACCCAAAAATCACGCCTTGTTTTTTCTGCAAATATCCCCACTTAACACAAAAATCATTGCCTTTTCTCTATGAAAATCCCCCATCTAAAAAGAAAATCATGCATTTTCGTTTGGAAAATCCCCCATTTAAGTGAAAATCACGCATTTTGGCTTCGAAAAACCCCCAATTCAACCTGAAACGAAGCATTTCCTCTTCGAAAATCCCCCATTTAACCCGAAAATCATGCATTTTCTCTTCAAAAATACCCCATTCAAACAAAAATCACACATCTTCTCTTTGAGAATCCCTGATTTAAAACTGAAAATCACGCATATTCTCTTCAAAAATAGCTGTTTAAACCAAAAATTACGCGTTTTCTCTTCAAAAATCCCCCCTTAACCCCAAAATCATGCATTGTCTCTTCAACAATCCCCCATTTAACCCCCAAATCACCCATTTTCTCTTGCAAAATCCCCCATTTAACTCAAAAATCTCGCCTTTTCTCTTGGAAAATCCCCCATTTACCCCAAAATCATGCTTTATCTCTTCAAAAATACCCCTTTATCCCCAAATCACACATTTTCTCACGGAAAATCCCCCATTTAACGTGAAAAATCACACTTTTGCTCTCCAAAAATCCCCCATTTGACCCCAAAATCAAACATTTTTGCTACAAGAATCCCCCATGTATCCAAAAAATCACGCATTTCCTCTACAAAAATCTCACATGTAAACGAAAATCATGCATTTTCTCTTCGAGAATCCCCCATTTAACCCGAAAATCACACATTTTCCCTTCAAAAATACCCCATTTAAACAAAAAACTAATGCATTTTCTCTTTGAGAATCCCTCTTTTTAAACCAAAAATCATGCGTATTCTCTACAAAAATAGCAGTTTAAACCCGAAAATCACCCATTTTCTCTTCGAGAATCCCCCATTTAACCCGAAAATCACACATTTTCCCTTCAAGAATCCCCATTTAATCTGAAAATCACGCATTTTCTCTTCAAAAATCCCCCATGTAACCAGGAAAAAAAGGCTATTTCTCTTGGAAATCCCCCATGTAACCCGACAATGATGCATTTTCTCTTCAAGAATCCCTGATCTAACCTGAAAATCACGCATTTTCTCTTCAAAAATACATAATTTATCAAAAATCACAAGTTTTCTCTTAAAAACAAACAAACAAACAAACAAACAAACAAACAAACAAACACATTTAATCCCCAAAATCATGTATTTTCTCATCGAAAATCCCTGCTTTAACCTGAACACCACGCATTTTCACCACAAAAATCCTCCATTTAACAGAAAGTCATGCATTTTCTCTGGAAAACCCCCCATTTAACCAAAACTCACACATTTTCTCTTCCAAAATCCCTCATTTAACCTGGAAATTACACATTTTCTCTTGGAAAATCCCCCATTTAACGTGAAAATCACGCCTTTTCCCTTGGAAAGTCCCCCATTTAACCCGAAAAATCACAAATTTTCCCTTGGAAAATCCCCCATTTAACCCGAAAATCATGCATTCGCTCTGCAAGAAATCTCACGTTTATCTCAAACAACACGCATTTTCTCTTCCGAAATCCCCCATTTAACCTGAAAATCATGCATTTTCTCTTCAACTACACCAAATTTTACCTGAGAATCATGATTTTTTTTTTTGCAGAAATCACCCAATTAACCGAAAATCACGCATTTTCTCTTCAAAAATCTCCCATGTAACCTGAAAATCACGCATTATCTCGACGAAAATCACACATTTAATGCAAACATCAGGCATTTTCTCTTAGAGATTCCGTGATTTAACTGAAAATCACACATTTTCTCTTCAAAAATCCCCCATTTAACCCAAAAATCACGCCTTGTTTTTTCTGCAAATATCCCCCACTTAACACAAAAATCATGCCTTTTCTCTATGAAAATCCCCCATCTAAAAAGAAAATCATGCATTTTCGTTTGGAAAATCCCCCATTTAAGTGAAAATCACGCATTTTGGCTTCGAAAACCCCCAATTCAACCTGAAACGAAGCATTTCCTCTTCGAAAATCCCCCATTTAACCCGAAAATCATGCATTTTCTCTTCAAAAAATACCCCATTCAAACAAAAATCACACATCTTCTCTTTGAGAATCCCTGATTTAAACTGAAAATCACGCATATTCTCTTCAAAAATAGCTGTTTAAACCAAAAATTACGCGTTTTCTCTTCAAAAATCCCCCCCTTAACCCCAAAATCATGCATTGTCTCTTCAACAATCCCCCATTTAACCCCCAAATCACCCATTTTCTCTTGCAAAATCCCCCATTTAACTCAAAAATCTCGCCTTTTCTCTTGGAAAATCCCCCATTTACCCCAAAATCATGCTTTATCTCTTCAAAAATACCCCTTTATCCCCCAAATCACACATTTTCTCACGGAAAATCCCCCATTTAACGTGAAAATCACACTTTTGCTCTCCAAAAATCCCCCATTTGACCCCAAAATCAAACATTTTGCTACAAGAATCCCCCATGTATCCAAAAAATCACGCATTTCCTCTACAAAAATCTCACATGTAAACGAAAATCATGCATTTTCTCTTCGAGAATCCCCCATTTAACCCGAAAATCACACATTTTCCCTTCAAAAATACCCCATTTAAACAAAAACTAATGCATTTTCTCTTTGAGAATCCCTCTTTTAAACCAAAAATCATGCGTATTCTCTACAAAAATAGCAGTTTAAAACCCGAAAATCACCCATTTTCTCTTCGAGAATCCCCCATTTAACCCGAAAATCACACATTTTCCCTTCAAGAATCCCCATTTAATCTGAAAATCACGCATTTTCTCTTCAAAAATCCCCCATGTAACCAGGAAAAAAAAGGCTATTTCTCTTTGGAAATCCCCATGTAACCCGACAATGATGCATTTTCTCTTCAAGAATCCCTGATCTAACCTGAAAATCACGCATTTTCACTTCAAAAATACATAATTTATCAAAAATCACAAGTTTTCTCTTAAAAACAAACAAACAAACAAACAAACAAACAAACACATTTAATCCCCAAAATCATGTATTTTCTCATCGAAAATCCCTGCTTTAACCTGAACACCACGCATTTTCACCACAAAAATCCTCCATTTAACAGAAAGTCATGCATTTTCTCTGGAAAACCCCCCATTTAACCAAAACTCACACATTTTCTCTTCCAAAAATCCCTCATTTAACCTGGAAATTACACATTTTCCTCTTGGAAAATCCCCCATTTAACGTGAAAATCACGCCTTTTCCCTTGGAAAGTCCCCCATTTAACCCGAAAATCACAAATTTTCCCTTGGAAAATCCCCCATTTAACCCGAAAATCATGCATTCGCTCTGCAAGAAATCTCACGTTTATCTCAAACAACACGCATTTTCTCTTCGAAATCCCCCATTTAACCTGAAAATCATGCATTTTCTCTTCAAACTACACCAAATTTTACCTGAGAATCATGATTTTTTTTTTTGCAGAAATCACCCAATTAACCGAAAATCACGCATTTTCTCTTCAAAAAATCTCCCATGTAACCTGAAAAATCACGCATTATCTCGACGAAAATCACACATTTAATGCAAACATCAGGCATTTTCTCTTAGAGATTCCGTGATTTAACTGAAAATCACACATTTTCCTCTTCAAAAATCCCCCATTTAACCCAAAATCACGCCTTGTTTTTTCTGCAAATATCCCCACTTAACACAAAAATCATGCCTTTCTCTATGAAAATCCCCCATCTAAAAAGAAAATCATGCATTTTCGTTTGGAAAATCCCCCATTTAAGTGAAAATCACGCATTTTGGCTTCGAAAACCCCCAATTCAACCTGAAACGAAGCATTTCCTCTTCGAAAATCCCCCATTTAACCCGAAAATCATGCATTTTCTCTTCAAAAATACCCCATTCAAACAAAAATCACACATCTTCTCTTTGAGAATCCCTGATTTAAAACTGAAAATCACGCATATTCTCTTCAAAAATAGCTGTTTAAAAACCAAAAATTACGCGTTTTCTCTTCAAAAATCCCCCCCTTAACCCCAAAATCATGCATTGTCCTCTTCAACAATCCCCCATTTAACCCCAAAATCACCCATTTTCTCTTGCAAAATCCCCCATTTAACTCAAAAATCTCGCCTTTTCTCTTGGAAAATCCCCCATTTACCCCAAAATCATGCTTTATCTCTTCAAAAATACCCCTTTATCCCCCCAATCACACATTTTCTCACGGAAAATCCCCCATTTAACGTGAAAATCACACTTTTGCTCTCCAAAAATCCCCCATTTGACCCCAAAATCAAACATTTTTGCTACAAGAATCCCCCATGTATCCAAAAAATCACGCATTTCCTCTACAAAAATCTCACATGTAAACGAAAATCATGCATTTTCTCTTCGAGAATCCCCCATTTAACCCGAAAATCACACATTTTCCCTTCAAAAATACCCCATTTAAACAAAAACTAATGCATTTTCTCTTTGAGAATCCCTCTTTTAAACCAAAAATCATGCGTATTCTCTACAAAAATAGCAGTTTAAACCCGAAAATCACCCATTTTCTCTTCGAGAATCCCCCATTTAACCCGAAAATCACACATTTTCCCTTCAAGAATCCCCATTTAATCTGAAAATCACGCATTTTCTCTTCAAAAATCCCCCATGTAACCAGGAAAAAAAGGCTATTTCTCTTTGGAAATCCCCCATGTAACCCGACAATGATGCATTTTCTCTTCAAGAATCCCTGATCTAACCTGAAAATCACGCATTTTCACTTCAAAAATACATAATTTATCAAAAATCACAAGTTTTCTCTTAAAAACAAACAAACAAACAAACAAACAAACAAACAAACACATTTAATCCCCAAAATCATGTATTTTCTCATCGAAAATCCCTGCTTTAACCTGAACACCACGCATTTTCACCACAAAAATCCTCCATTTAACAGAAAGTCATGCATTTTCTCTGGAAAACCCCCCATTTAACCAAAACTCACACATTTTCTCTTCCAAAATCCCCATTTAACCTGGAAATTACACATTTTCTCTTGGAAAATCCCCCATTTAACGTGAAAATCACGCCTTTTCCCTTGGAAAGTCCCCCATTTAACCCGAAAATCACAAATTTTCCCTTGGAAAATCCCCCATTTAACCCGAAAATCATGCATTCGCTCTGCAAGAAATCTCACGTTTATCTCAAACAACACGCATTTTCTCTTCCGAAATCCCCCATTTAACCTGAAAATCATGCATTTTCTCTTCAACTACACCAAATTTTACCTGAGAATCATGATTTTTTTTTTTTGCAGAAATCACCCAATTAACCGAAAATCACGCATTTTCTCTTCAAAAATCTCCCATGTAACCTGAAAATCACGCATTATCTCGACGAAAATCACACATTTAATGCAAACATCAGGCATTTTCTCTTAGAGATTCCGTGATTTAACTGAAAATCACACATTTTCTCTTCAAAAATCCCCCATTTAACCCAAAAATCACGCCTTGTTTTTTCTGCAAATATCCCCCACTTAACACAAAAATCATGCCTTTTCTCTATGAAAATCCCCCATCTAAAAAGAAAATCATGCATTTTCGTTTGGAAAATCCCCCATTTAAGTGAAAATCACGCATTTTGGCTTCGAAAACCCCCAATTCAACCTGAAACGAAGCATTTCCTCTTCGAAAATCCCCCATTTAACCCGAAAATCATGCATTTTCTCTTCAAAAATACCCCATTCAAACAAAAATCACACATCTTCTCTTTGAGAATCCCTGATTTAAACTGAAAATCACGCATATTCTCTTCAAAAATAGCTGTTTAAAACCAAAAATTACGCGTTTTCTCTTCAAAAATCCCCCCCTTAACCCCAAAATCATGCATTGTCTCTTCAACAATCCCCCATTTAACCCCAAAATCACCCATTTTCTCTTGCAAAATCCCCCATTTAACTCAAAAATCTCGCCTTTTCTCTTGGAAAATCCCCCATTTACCCCAAAATCATGCTTTATCTCTTCAAAAATACCCCTTTATCCCCCAAATCACACATTTTCTCACGGAAAATCCCCCATTTAACGTGAAAATCACACTTTTGCTCTCCAAAAATCCCCCATTTGACCCCAAAATCAAACATTTTTGCTACAAGAATCCCCCATGTATCCAAAAAATCACGCATTTCCTCTACAAAAATCTCACATGTAAACGAAAATCATGCATTTTCTCTTCGAGAATCCCCCATTTAACCCGAAAATCACACATTTTCCCTTCAAAAATACCCCATTTAAACAAAAACTAATGCATTTTCTCTTTGAGAATCCCTCTTTTAACCAAAAATCATGCGTATTCTCTACAAAAATAGCAGTTTAAACCCGAAAATCACCCATTTTCTCTTCGAGAATCCCCCATTTAACCCGAAAATCACACATTTTCCCTTCAAGAATCCCCATTTAATCTGAAAATCACGCATTTTCTCTTCAAAAATCCCCCATGTAACCAGGAAAAAAAGGCTATTTCTCTTTGGAAATCCCCCATGTAACCCGACAATGATGCATTTTCTCTTCAAGAATCCCTGATCTAACCTGAAAATCACGCATTTTCACTTCAAAAATACATAATTTATCAAAAATCACAAGTTTTCTCTTAAAAACAAACAAACAAACAAACAAACAAACAAACACATTTAATCCCCAAAATCATGTATTTTCTCATCGAAAATCCCTGCTTTAACCTGAACACCACGCATTTTCACCACAAAAATCCTCCATTTAACAGAAAGTCATGCATTTTCTCTTGGAAAACCCCCCATTTAACCAAAACTCACACATTTTCTCTTCCAAAATCCCCCATTTAACCTGGAAATCACAAATTTTCCCTTGGAAAACCCCCCATTTAACGTGAAAATCACGCCTTTTCCCTTGGAAAGTCCCCCATTTAACCCGAAAATGACAAATTTTCCCTTGGAAAATCCCCCATTTATCCCGAAAATCATGCACTCGCTCTACAAAAATCCCACGTTTATCTCAAACAACACGCATTTTCTCTTCCGAAATCCCCCATTTAACCTGAAAATCATGCATTTTCTCTTCAACTACACCAAATTTTACCTGAGAATCATGTTTTTTTTTTTTTTTTTTTTGCAGAAATCCCCCGTTTAACCCGAAAATCACGCATGTTCTCCGAAAGAAATCCCTCATTTAAACAAAAATCAAGCATTGTCTCTGCAAGAAAATCCCTCATTTAAATGAAAATCAAGCATTTTCTCTGCAAAAAAAACACCAATTTAACCCAAGAATGATGCATTTTCTTTGCAGAAATCACCCAATTAACCGAAAAATCACGCATTTTTCTCTTCAAAAATCTCCCATGTAACCTGAAAATCACGCATTATCTCGACGAAAAATCACACATTTAATGCAAACATCAGGCATTTTCTCTTAGAGATTCCGTGATTTACTGAAAATCACACATTTTCTCTTCAAAAAATCCCCCATTTAACCCAAAAATCACGCCTTGTTTTTTCTGCAAAATATCCCCACACTTAACACCAAAAATCATGCCTTTTCTCTATGAAAATCCCCATCTAAAAAGAAAATCATGCATTTTCGTTTGGAAAATCCCCCATTTAAGTGAAAATCACGCATTTTGGCTTCGAAAACCCCCAATTCAACCTGAAACGAAGCATTTCCTCTTCGAAAATCCCCCATTTAACCCGAAAATCATGCATTTTCTCTTCAAAAATACCCCATTCAAACAAAAATCACACATCTTTCTCTTTGAGAATCCCTGATTTAAACTGAAAATCACGCATATTCTCTTCAAAAATAGCTGTTTTAAACCAAAAAATTACGCGTTTTCTCTTCAAAAATCCCCCCCTTAACCCCAAAATCATGCATTGTCTCTTCAACAATCCCCCATTTAACCCCAAAATCACCCATTTTCTCTTGCACAAATCCCCCCATTTAACTCAAAAATCTCGCCTTTTTCTCTTGGAAAATCCCCCATTTACCCCAAAATCATGCTTTATCTCTTCAAAAAATACCCCTTTATCCCCAAATCACACATTTTCTCACGGAAAATCCCCCATTTAAACGTGAAAATCACACTTTTGCTCTCCAAAAATCCCCCATTTGACCCCAAAATCAACATTTTTGCTACAAGAATCCCCCATGTATCCAAAAAATCACGCATTTCCTCTACAAAAATCTCACATGTAAACGAAAATCATGCATTTTCTCTTCGAGAATCCCCCATTTAACCCGAAAATCACACATTTTCCCTTCAAAAATACCCCATTTAAACAAAAACTAATGCATTTTCTCTTTGAGAATCCCTCTTTTAAACCAAAAATCATGCGTATTCTCTACAAAAATAGCAGTTAATAAACCCGAAAATCACCCATTTTCCTCTTCGAGAATCCCCCATTTAACCCGAAAATCACACATTTTCCCTTCAAGAATCCCCATTTAATCTGAAAATCACGCATTTTCTCTTCAAAAATCCCCCATGTAACCAGGAAAAAAAGGCTATTCTCTTTGGAAATCCCCCATGTAACCCGACAATGATGCATTTTCTCTTCAAGAATCCCTGATCTAACCTGAAAATCACGCATTTTCACTTCAAAAATACATAATTTATCAAAAATCACAAGTTTTCTCTTAAAACAAACAAACAAACAAACAAACAAACAAACAAACAAACACATTTAATCCCAAAATCATGTATTTTCTCATCGAAAATCCCTGCTTTAACCTGAACACCACGCATTTTCACCACAAAAATCCTCCATTTAACAGAAAGTCATGCATTTTCTCTGGAAAACCCCCCATTTAACCAAAACTCACACATTTTCCTCTTCCAAAATCCCTCATTTAACCTGGAAATTACACATTTTCTCTTGGAAAATCCCCCATTTAAACGTGAAAATCACGCCTTTTCCCTTGGAAAGAGTCCCCCATTTAACCCGAAAATCACAAATTTTCCCTTGGAAAATCCCCCATTTAACCCGAAAATCATAGCATTCGCTCTGCAAGAAATCTCACGTTTATCTCAAACAAACACGCATTTTCTCTTCCGAAATCCCCCATTTAACCTGAAAATCATGCATTTTCTCTTCAACTACACCAAATTTTACCTGAGAATCATGATTTTTTTTTTGCAGAAATCACCCAATTAACCGAAAATCACGCATTTTCTCTTCAAAAATCTCCCATGTAACCTGAAAATCACGCATTATCTCGACGAAAATCACACATTTAATGCAAACATCAGGCATTTTCTCTTAGAGATTCCGTGATTTAACTGAAAATCACACATTTTCTCTTCAAAAATCCCCCATTTAACCCAAAAATCACGCCTTGTTTTTTCTGCAAATATCCCCCACTTAACACAAAAATCATGCCTTTTCTCTATGAAAATCCCCCATCTAAAAAGAAAATCATGCATTTTCGTTTGGAAAATCCCCCATTTAAGTGAAAATCACGCATTTTGGCTTCGAAAACCCCCAATTCAACCTGAAAACGAAGCATTTCCTCTCGAAAATCCCCCATTTAAACCCGAAAATCATGCATTTTCCTCTTCAAAAATACCCCATTCAAACAAAATCACACATCTTCTCTTTGAGAATCCCTGATTTAAACTGAAAAATCACGCATATTCTCTTCAAAAATAGCTGTTTAAAAACCAAAAAATTACGCGTTTTCCTCTTCAAAAATCCCCCCCTTAAACCCCAAAATCATGCATTGTCTCTTCAACAATCCCCCATTTAACCCCAAAATCACCCATTTTCTCTTGCAAAATCCCCCATTTAACTCAAAAATCTCGCCTTTTCTCTTGGAAAATCCCCCATTTACCCCAAAATCATGCTTTAATCTCTTCAAAAATACCCCTTTATCCCCCAAATCACACATTTTCTCACGGAAAATCCCCATTTAACGTGAAAATCACACTTTGCTCTCCAAAAATCCCCCATTTGACCCCAAAATCAAAACATTTTTGCTACAAGAATCCCCCATGTATCCAAAAAATCACGCATTTCCTCTACAAAGAATCTCACATGTAAACGAAAATCATGCATTTTCTCTTCGAGAATCCCCCATTTAACCCGAAAATCACACATTTTCCCTTCAAAAAATACCCATTTAAACAAAAAACTAATGCATTTCTCTTTGAGAATCCCTCTTTTAAAACCAAAAAATCATGCGTATTCTCTACAAAAATAGCAGTTTAAACCCGAAAATCACCCATTTTCTCATTCGAGAAATCCCCCATTTAACCCGAAAATCACACATTTTCCCTTCAAGAATCCCCATTTAATCTGAAAATCACACGCATTTTCTCTTCAAAAATCCCCCATGTAACCAGGAAAAAAAAGGCTATTTCTCTTTGGAAATCCCCCATGTAACCCGACAATGATGCATTTTCTCTTCAAGAATCCCTGATCTAACCTGAAAATCACGCATTTTCACTTCAAAAATACATAATTTATCAAAAATCACAAGTTTTCCTCTTAAAAAACAAACAAACAAACAAACAAACAAACAAAACACATTTAATCCCCAAAATCATGTATTTTCTCATCGAAAATCCCTGCTTTAACCTGAACACCACGCATTTTCACCACAAAAAATCCTCCATTTAACAGAAAGTCATGCATTTTCTCTTGGAAAAACCCCCCCATTTAACCAAAACTCACACATTTTCTCTTCCAAAATCCCCCATTTAACCTGGAAATCACAAATTTTCCCTTGGAAAAACCCCCCATTTAACGTGAAAATCACGCCTTTTCCCTTGGAAAGTCCCCATTTAACCCGAAAATGACAAATTTTCCCTTGGAAAATCCCCCATTTATCCCGAAAATCATGCACTCGCTCTACAAAAATCCCACGTTTATCTCAAACAACACGCATTTTCTCTTCCGAAATCCCCCATTTAACCTGAAAATCATGCATTTTCTCTTCAACTACACCAAATTTTACCTGAGAATCATGTTTTTTTTGTTTTTTTTTTTTGCAGAAATCCCCCGTTTAACCCGAAAATCACGCATGTTCTCCGAAGAAATCCCTCATTTAAACAAAAATCAAGCATTGTCTCTGCAAGAAATCCTCATTTAAATGAAAATCAAGCATTTTCTCTGCAAAAAAACACAATTTAAACCCAAGAATGATGCATTTTCTTTGCAGAAATCACCCAATTAACCGAAAAATCACGCATTTTCTCTTCAAAAATCTCCCATGTAACCTGAAAATCACGCATTATCTCGACGAAAATCACACATTTAATGCAAACATCAGGCATTTTCTCTTAGAGATTCCGTGATTTAACTGAAAAATCACACATTTTCTCTTCAAAAATCCCCCATTTAACCCAAAAATCACGCCTTGTTTTTTCTGCAAATATCCCCCACTTAACACAAAAATCATAGCCTTTTCTCTATGAAAATCCCCCATCTAAAAAGAAATCATGCATTTTCGTTTGGAAAATCCCCCATTTAAGTGAAAATCACGCATTTTGGCTTCGAAAAACCCCCAATTCAACCTGAAACGAAGCATTTCCCTCTTCGAAAATCCCCATTTAACCCGAAAATCATGCATTTTCTCTTCAAAAATACCCCATTCAAACAAAAAATCACACATCTTCTCTTTGAGAATCCCTGATTTAAACTGAAAATCACGCATATTCTCTTCAAAAATAGCTGTTTAAACCAAAAATTACGCGTTTTCTCTTCAAAAATCCCCCCCTTAACCCCAAAATCATGCATTGTCTCTTCAACACTCCCCATTTAACCCCAAAATCACCCATTTTTCTCTTGCAAAATCCCCCATTTAACTCAAAAATCTCGCCTTTTCTCTTGGAAAATCCCCCATTTACCCCAAAATCATGCTTTATCTCTTCAAAAATACCCCTTTATCCCCCAAATCACACATTTTCTCACGGAAAATCCCCCATTTAACGTGAAAATCACACTTTTGCTCTCCAAAAATCCCCCATTTGACCCAAAATCAAACATTTTTGCTACAAGAATCCCCCATGTATCCAAAAAATCACGCATTTCCTCTACAAAAATCTCACATGTAAACGAAAATCATGCATTTTCTCTTCGAGAATCCCCCATTTAACCCCGAAAATCACACATTTTCCCTTCAAAAATACCCATTTAAACAAAAACTAATGCATTTTCTCTTTGAGAATCCCTCTTTTAAAACCAAAAATCATGCGTATTCTCTACAAAAATAGCAGTTTAAACCCGAAAATCACCCATTTTCTCTTCGAGAATCCCCCATTTAACCCGAAAATCACACATTTTCCCTTCAAGAATCCCCATTTAATCTGAAAATCACGCATTTTCTCTTCAAAAATCCCCCATGTAACCAGGAAAAAAAAAGGCTATTTCTCTTTGGAAATCCCCCATGTAACCCGACAATGATGCATTTTCTCTTCAAGAATCCCTGATCTAACCTGAAAATCACACGCATTTTCACTTCAAAAATACATAATTTATCAAAAATCACAAGTTTTCCTCTTAAAAACAAACAAACAAACAAACAAACAAACAAACAAACAAACAAACACATTTAATCCCCAAAATCATGTATTTTCTCATCGAAAATCCCTGCTTTAACCTGAACACCACGCATTTTCACCACAAAAATCCTCCATTTAACAGAAAGTCATGCATTTTCCTCTGGAAAAACCCCCCATTTAACCAAAACTCACACATTTTCTCTTCCAAAATCCCTCATTTAACCTGGAAATTACACATTTTCTCTTGGAAAATCCCCCATTTAACGTGAAAATCACGCCTTTTCCCTTGGAAAGTCCCCCATTTAACCCGAAAATCACAAATTTTCCCTTGGAAAATCCCCCATTTAACCCGAAAATCATGCATTCGCTCTGCAAGAAATCTCACGTTTATCTCAAACAACACGCATTTTCTCTTCCGAAATCCCCCATTTAACCTGAAAATCATGCATTTTCTCTTCAACTACACCAAATTTTACCTGAGAATCATGTTTTTTTTTTTTGCAGAAATCACCCAATTAACCGAAAATCACGCATTTTCTCTTCAAAAATCTCCCATGTAACCTGAAAATCACGCATTATCTCGACGAAAATCACACATTTAATGCAAACATCAGGCATTTTTCTCTTAGAGATTCCGTGATTTAACTGAAAATCACACATTTTCTCTTCAAAAATCCCCCATTTAACCCAAAAATCACGCCTTGTTTTTTCTGCAAATATCCCCCACTTAACACAAAAATCATGCCTTTTCTCTATGAAAATCCCCCATCTAAAAAGAAAATCATGCATTTTCGTTTGGAAAATCCCCCATTTAAGTGAAAATCACGCATTTTGGCTTCGAAAACCCCCAATTCAACCTGAAACGAAGCATTTCCTCTTCGAAAATCCCCCATTTAACCCGAAAATCATGCATTTTCTCTTCAAAAATACCCCATTCAAACAAAAATCACACATCTTCTCTTTGAGAATCCCTGATTTAAACTGAAAATCACGCATATTCTCTTCAAAAATAGCTGTTTAAACCAAAAATTACGCGTTTTCTCTTCAAAAATCCCCCCCTTAACCCAAAATCATGCATTGTCTCTTCAACAATCCCCCATTTAACCCCAAAATCACCCATTTTCTCTTGCAAAATCCCCCATTTAACTCAAAAATCTCGCCTTTTCTCTTGGAAAATCCCCCATTTACCCCAAAATCATGCTTTATCTCTTCAAAAATACCCCTTTATCCCCCAAATCACACATTTTCTCACGGAAAATCCCCCATTTAACGTGAAAATCACACTTTTGCTCTCCAAAAATCCCCCATTTGACCCCAAAATCAAACATTTTTGCTACAAGAATCCCCCATGTATCCAAAAAATCACGCATTTCCTCTACAAAAATCTCACATGTAAACGAAAATCATGCATTTTCTCTTCGAGAATCCCCCATTTAACCCGAAAATCACACATTTTCCCTTCAAAAATACCCCATTTAAACAAAACTAATGCATTTTCTCTTTGAGAATCCCTCTTTTAAACCAAAAATCATGCGTATTCTCTACAAAAATAGCAGTTTAAACCCGAAAATCACCCATTTTCTCTTCGAGAATCCCCCATTTAACCCGAAAATCACACATTTTCCCTTCAAGAATCCCCATTTAATCTGAAAATCACGCATTTTCTCTTCAAAAATCCCCCATGTAACCAGGAAAAAAAGGCTATTTCTCTTTGGAAATCCCCCATGTAACCCGACAATGATGCATTTTCTCTTCAAGAATCCCTGATCTAACCTGAAAATCACGCATTTTCACTTCAAAATACATAATTTATCAAAAATCACAAGTTTTCTCTTAAAAACAAACAAACAACAAACAAACAAACAAACAAACAAACACATTTAATCCCCAAAATCATGTATTTTCTCATCGAAAATCCCTGCTTTAACCTGAACACCACGCATTTTCACCACAAAAATCCTCCATTTAACAGAAAGTCATGCATTTTCTCTGGAAAACCCCCCATTTAACCAAAACTCACACATTTTCTCTTCCAAAATCCCTCATTTAACCTGGAAATTACACATTTTCTCTTGGAAAATCCCCATTTAACGTGAAAATCACGCCTTTTCCCTTGGAAAGTCCCCCATTTAACCCGAAAATCACAAATTTTCCCTTGGAAAATCCCCCATTTACCCGAAAATCATGCATTCGCTCTACAAGAAATCCCACGTTTATCTCAAACAACACGCATTTTCTCTTCCGAAATCCCCCATTTAAACCTGAAAATCATGCATTTTCTCTTCAACTACACCAAATTTTACCTGAAATCATGATTTTTTTTTTTGCAGAAATCACCCAATTAACCGAAAATCACGCATTTTCTCTTCAAAAATCTCCCATGTAACCTGAAAATCACGCATTATCTCGACGAAAATCACACATTTAATGCAAACATCAGGCATTTTCTCTTAGAGATTCCGTGATTTAACTGAAAATCACACATTTTCTCTTCAAAAATCCCCCATTTAACCCAAAAATCACGCCTTGTTTTTTCTGCAAATATCCCCCACTTAACACAAAAATCATGCCTTTTCTCTATGAAAATCCCCCATCTAAAAAGAAAATCATGCATTTTCGTTTGGAAAATCCCCCATTTAAGTGAAAATCACGCATTTTGGCTTCGAAAACCCCCAATTCAACCTGAAACGAAGCATTTCCTCTTCGAAAATCCCCCATTTAACCCGAAAATCATGCATTTTCTCTTCAAAAATACCCCATTCAAACAAAAATCACACATCTTCTCTTTGAGAATCCCTGATTTAAACTGAAAATCACGCATATTCTCTTCAAAAATAGCTGTTTAAACCAAAATTACGCGTTTTCTCTTCAAAAATCCCCCCCTTAACCCCAAAATCATGCATTGTCTCTTCAACAATCCCCCATTTAACCCCAAATCACCCATTTTCTCTTGCAAAATCCCCCATTTAACTCAAAAATCTCGCCTTTTCTCTTGGAAAATCCCCCATTTACCCCAAAATCATGCTTTATCTCTTCAAAAATACCCCTTTATCCCCCAAATCACACATTTTCTCACGGAAAATCCCCCATTTAACGTGAAAATCACACTTTTGCTCTCCAAAAATCCCCCATTTGACCCCAAAATCAAACATTTTTGCTACAAGAATCCCCCATGTATCCAAAAAATCACGCATTTCCTCTACAAAAATCTCACATGTAAACGAAAATCATGCATTTTCTCTTCGAGAATCCCCCATTTAACCCGAAAATCACACATTTTCCCTTCAAAAATACCCCATTTAAACAAAAACTAATGCATTTTCTCTTTGAGAATCCCTCTTTTAAACCAAAAATCATGCGTATTCTCTACAAAAATAGCAGTTTAAACCCGAAAATCACCCATTTTCTCTTCGAGAATCCCCCATTTAACCCGAAAATCACACATTTTCCCTTCAAGAATCCCCATTTAATCTGAAAATCACGCATTTTCTCTTCAAAAATCCCCCATGTAACCAGGAAAAAAAGGCTATTTCTCTTTGGAAATCCCCCATGTAACCCGACAATGATGCATTTTCTCTTCAAGAATCCCTGATCTAACCTGAAAATCACGCATTTTCACTTCAAAAATACATAATTTATCAAAAATCACAAGTTTTCTCTTAAAAACAAACAAACAAACAAACAAACAAACAACAAACAACAAACACATTTAATCCCAAAATCATGTATTTTCTCATCGAAAATCCCTGCTTTAACCTGAACACCACGCATTTTCACCACAAAAATCCTCCATTTAACAGAAAGTCATGCATTTTCTCTGGAAACCCCCCCATTTAACCAAAACTCACACATTTTCTCTTCCAAAATCCCCCATTTAACCTGGAAATCACAAATTTTCCCTTGGAAAACCCCCCATTTAACGTGAAAATCACGCCTTTTCCCTTGGAAAGTCCCCCATTTAACCCGAAAATGACAAATTTTCCCTTGGAAAATCCCCCATTTAACCCGAAAATCATGCATTCGCTCTACAAAAAAATCTCAAACGTTTTCTCTTCAAACACACCTGACGCATTTTCTCTTCCGAAATCCCCCTCAAATCCATTTAAACTGAAATCATGCATTTTCTCTTCATTTAAACCAAATTTTTACCTGCAAAATCACATTTTTTTTTTTTGCAGAAATCACCCAATTAACCGAAAATCACGCATTTTCTCTTCAAAAATCTCCCATGTAACCTGAAAATCACGCATTATCTCGACGAAAATCACACATTTAATGCAAACATCAGGCATTTTCTCTTAGAGATTCCGTGATTTAACTGAAAATCACACATTTTCTCTTCAAAAATCCCCATTTAACCCAAAAATCACGCCTTGTTTTTTCTGCAAATATCCCCCACTTAACACAAAAATCATGCCTTTTCTCTATGAAAATCCCCCATCTAAAAAGAAATCATGCATTTTCGTTTGGAAAATCCCCCATTTAAGTGAAAATCACGCATTTTGGCTTCGAAAACCCCCAATTCAACCTGAAACGAAGCATTTCCTCTTCGAAAATCCCCCATTTAACCCGAAAATCATGCATTTTCTCTTCAAAAATACCCCATTCAAAAAAAAATCACACATCTTCTCTTTGAGAATCCCTGATTTAAACTGAAAATCACGCATATTCTCTTCAAAAATAGCTGTTTAAACCAAAAATTACGCGTTTTCTCTTCAAAAATCCCCCCCTTAACCCCAAAATCATGCATTGTCTCTTCAACAATCCCCCATTTAACCCCAAAATCACCCATTTTCTCTTGCAAAATCCCCCATTTAACTCAAAAATCTCGCCTTTTCTCTTGGAAAATCCCCCATTTACCCCAAAATCATGCTTTATCTCTTCAAAAATACCCCTTTATCCCCAAATCACACATTTTCTCACGGAAAATCCCCCATTTAACGTGAAAATCACACTTTTGCTCTCCAAAAATCCCCCATTTGACCCCAAAATCAAACATTTTTGCTACAAGAATCCCCCATGTATCCAAAAAATCACGCATTTCCTCTACAAAAATCTCACATGTAAACGAAAATCATGCATTTTCTCTTCGAGAATCCCCCATTTAACCCGAAAATCACACATTTTCCCTTCAAAAATACCCCATTTAAACAAAAACTAATGCATTTTCTCTTTGAGAATCCCTCTTTTAAACCAAAAATCATGCGTATTCTCTACAAAAATAGCAGTTTAAACCCGAAAATCACCCATTTTCTCTTCGAGAATCCCCCATTTAACCCGAAAATCACACATTTTCCCTTCAAGAATCCCCATTTAATCTGAAAATCACGCATTTTCTCTTCAAAAATCCCCCATGTAACCAGGAAAAAAAGGCTATTTCTCTTTGGAAATCCCCCATGTAACCCGACAATGATGCATTTTCTCTTCAAGAATCCCTGATCTAACCTGAAAATCACGCATTTTCACTTCAAAAATACATAATTTATCAAAAATCACAAGTTTTCTCTTAAAAACAAACAAACAAACAAACAAACAAACAAACAAACAAACACATTTAATCCCCAAAATCATGTATTTTCTCATCGAAAATCCCTGCTTTAACCTGAACACCACGCATTTTCACCACAAAAATCCTCCATTTAACAGAAAGTCATGCATTTTCTCTGGAAAACCCCCCATTTAACCAAAACTCACACATTTTCTCTTCCAAAATCCCCCATTTAACCTGGAAATCACAAATTTTCCCTTGGAAAACCCCCATTTAACGTGAAAATCACGCCTTTTCCCTTGGAAAGTCCCCCATTTAACCCGAAAATGACAAATTTTCCCTTGGAAAATCCCCCATTTAACCCGAAAATCATGCACTCGCTCTACAAAAATCCCACGTTTATCTCAAACAACACGCATTTTCTCTTCCGAAATCCCCCATTTAACCTGAAAATCATGCATTTTCTCTTCAACTACACCAAATTTTACCTGAGAATCATGTTTTTTTTTTTTTTTTTTTTGCAGAAATCCCCCGTTTAACCCGAAAATCACGCATGTTCTCCGAAAGAAATCCCTCATTTAAACAAAAATCAAGCATTGTCTCTGCAAGAAATCCCTCATTTAAATGAAAATCAAGCATTTTCTCTGCAAAAAACACAATTTAACCCAAGAATGATGCATTTTTTTTGCAGAAATCACCCAATTAACCGAAAATCACGCATTTTCTCTTCAAAAATCTCCCATGTAACCTGAAAATCACGCATTATCTCGACGAAAATCACACATTTAATGCAAACATCAGGCATTTTCTCTTAGAGATTCCGTGATTTAACTGAAAATCACACATTTTCTCTTCAAAAATCCCCCATTTAACCCAAAATCACGCCTTGTTTTTTCTGCAAATATCCCCCACTTAACACAAAAATCATGCCTTTTCTCTATGAAAATCCCCCATCTAAAAAGAAAATCATGCATTTTCGTTTGGAAAATCCCCCATTTAAGTGAAAATCACGCATTTTGGCTTCGAAACCCCCAATTCAACCTGAAACGAAGCATTTCCTCTTCGAAAATCCCCCATTTAACCCGAAAATCATGCATTTTCTCTTCAAAAATACCCCATTCAAACAAAAATCACACATCTTCTCTTTGAGAATCCCTGATTTAAACTGAAAATCACGCATATTCTCTTCAAAAATAGCTGTTTAAACCAAAAATTACGCGTTTTCTCTTCAAAAATCCCCCCTTAACCCCAAAATCATGCATTGTCTCTTCAACAATCCCCATTTAACCCCAAAATCACCCATTTTCTCTTGCAAAATCCCCCATTTAACTCAAAAATCTCGCCTTTTCTCTTGGAAAATCCCCCATTTACCCCAAAATCATGCTTTATCTCTTCAAAATACCCCTTTATCCCCCAAATCACACATTTTCTCACGGAAAATCCCCCATTTAACGTGAAAATCACACTTTTGCTCTCCAAAAATCCCCCATTTGACCCCAAAATCAAACATTTTTGCTACAAGAATCCCCCATGTATCCAAAAAATCACGCATTTTCCTCTACAAAAATCTCACATGTAAACGAAAATCATGCATTTTCTCTTCGAGAATCCCCCATTTAACCCGAAAATCACACATTTTCCCTTCAAAAATACCCCATTTAAACAAAAACTAATGCATTTTCTCTTTGAGAATCCCTCTTTTAAACCAAAAATCATGCGTATTCTCTACAAAAATAGCAGTTTAAACCCGAAAATCACCCATTTTCTCTTCGAGAATCCCCCATTTAACCCGAAAATCACACATTTTCCCTTCAAGAATCCCCATTTAATCTGAAAATCACGCATTTTCTCTTCAAAAATCCCCCATGTAACCAGGAAAAAAGGCTATTTCTCTTTGGAAATCCCCCATGTAACCCGACAATGATGCATTTTCTCTTCAAGAATCCCTGATCTAACCTGAAAATCACGCATTTTCACTTCAAAAATACATAATTTATCAAAAATCACAAGTTTTCTCTTAAAAACAAACAAACAAACAAACAAACAAACAAACAAACACATTTAATCCCAAAATCATGTATTTTCTCATCGAAAATCCCTGCTTTAACCTGAACACCACGCATTTTCACCACAAAAATCCTCCATTTAACAGAAAGTCATGCATTTTCTCTTGGAAAACCCCCCATTTAACCAAAACTCACACATTTTCTCTTCCAAAATCCCCCATTTAACCTGGAAATCACAAATTTTCCCTTGGAAAACCCCCCATTTAACGTGAAAATCACGCCTTTTCCCTTGGAAAGTCCCCCATTTAACCCGAAAATGACAAATTTTCCCTTGGAAAATCCCCCATTTATCCCGAAAATCATGCACTCGCTCTACAAAAATCCCACGTTTATCTCAAACAACACGCATTTTCTCTTCCGAAATCCCCCATTTAACCTGAAAATCATGCATTTTCTCTTCAACTACACCAAATTTTACCTGAGAATCATGTTTTTTTTTTTTTTTTTTGCAGAAATCCCCCGTTTAACCCGAAAATCACGCATGTTCTCCGAAAGAAATCCCTCATTTAAACAAAATCAAGCATTGTCTCTGCAAGAAATCCCTCATTTAAATGAAAATCAAGCATTTTCTCTGCAAAAAACACAATTTAACCCAAGAATGATGCATTTTCTTTGCAGAAATCACCCAATTAACCGAAAATCACGCATTTTCTCTTCAAAAATCTCCCATGTAACCTGAAAATCACGCATTATCTCGACGAAATCACACATTTAATGCAAACATCAGGCATTTTCTCTTAGAGATTCCGTGATTTAACTGAAAATCACACATTTTCTCTTCAAAAATCCCCCATTTAACCCAAAAATCACGCCTTGTTTTTTCTGCAAATATCCCCCACTTAACACAAAAATCATGCCTTTTCTCTATGAAAATCCCCCATCTAAAAAGAAAATCATGCATTTTCGTTTGGAAAATCCCCCATTTAAGTGAAAATCACGCATTTTGGCTTCGAAAACCCCCAATTCAACCTGAAACGAAGCATTTCCTCTTCGAAAATCCCCCATTTAACCCGAAAATCATGCATTTTCTCTTCAAAAATACCCCATTCAAACAAAAATCACACATCTTCTCTTTGAGAATCCCTGATTTAAACTGAAAATCACGCATATTCTCTTCAAAAATAGCTGTTTAAACCAAAAATTACGCGTTTTCTCTTCAAAAATCCCCCCCTTAACCCCAAAATCATGCATTGTCTCTTCAACAATCCCCCATTTAACCCCAAAATCACCCATTTTCTCTTGCAAAATCCCCCATTTAACTCAAAAATCTCGCCTTTTCTCTTGGAAAATCCCCATTTACCCCAAAATCATGCTTTATCTCTTCAAAAATACCCCTTTATCCCCCAAATCACACATTTTCTCACGGAAAATCCCCCATTTAACGTGAAAATCACACTTTTGCTCTCCAAAAATCCCCCATTTGACCCCAAAATCAAACATTTTTGCTACAAGAATCCCCCATGTATCCAAAAAATCACGCATTTCCTCTACAAAAATCTCACATGTAAACGAAAATCATGCATTTTCTCTTCGAGAATCCCCCATTTAACCCGAAAATCACACATTTTCCCTTCAAAAATACCCCATTTAAACAAAAACTAATGCATTTTCTCTTTGAGAATCCCTCTTTTAAACCAAAAATCATGCGTATTCTCTACAAAAATAGCAGTTTAAACCCGAAAATCACCCATTTTCTCTTCGAGAATCCCCCATTTAACCCGAAAATCACACATTTTCCCTTCAAGAATCCCCATTTAATCTGAAAATCACGCATTTTCTCTTCAAAAATCCCCCATGTAACCAGGAAAAAAAGGCTATTTCTCTTTGGAAATCCCCCATGTAACCCGACAATGATGCATTTTCTCTTCAAGAATCCCTGATCTAACCTGAAAATCACGCATTTTCACTTCAAAAATACATAATTTATCAAAAATCACAAGTTTTCTCTTAAAAACACAAACAAACCAAACAAACAAACAAACAAACAAACACATTTAATCCCCAAAATCATGTATTTTCTCATCGAAAATCCCTGCTTTAACCTGAACACACCACGCATTTTCACCACAAAAAATCCTCCATTTAACAGAAAGTCATGCATTTTCTCTGGAAACCCCCCATTTAACCAAACTCACACATTTTCTCTTCCAAAATCCCTCATTTAACCTGGAAATTACACATTTTCTCTTGGAAAATCCCCCATTTAACGTGAAAATCACGCCTTTTCCCTTGGAAAGTCCCCCATTTAACCCGAAAATCACAAATTTTCCCTTGGAAAATCCCCCATTTAACCCGAAAATCATGCATTCGCTCTGCAAGAATCTCACGTTTATCTCAAACACACGCATTTTCTCTTCCGAAATCCCCCATTTAACCTGAAATCATGCATTTTCTCTTCAACTACACCAAATTTTACCTGAGAATCATGATTTTTTTTTTTGCAGAAATCACCCAATTAACCGAAAATCACGCATTTTCTCTTCAAAAATCTCCCATGTAACCTGAAAATCACGCATTATCTCGACGAAAATCACACATTTAATGCAAACATCAGGCATTTCTCTTAGAGATTCCGTGATTTAACTGAAAATCACACATTTTCTCTTCAAAAATCCCCCATTTAACCCAAAAATCACGCCTTGTTTTTTTCTGCAAATTATCCCCCACTTACACAAAAATCATGCATCCTTTTCTCTATGAAAATCCCCCATCTAAAAAGAAAATCATGCATTTTCGTTTGGAAAATCCCCCATTTAAGTGAAAATCACGCATTTTGGCTTCGAAAACCCCCAATTCAACCTGAAACGAAGCTTTTCCTCTTCGAAAATCCCCCATTTAACCCGAAAATCATGCATTTTCTCTTCAAAAATACCCCATTCAAACAAAAATCACACATCTTCTCTTTGAGAATCCCTGATTTAAACTGAAAATCACGCATATTCTCTTCAAAAATAGCTGTTTAAACCAAAAATTACGCGTTTTCTCTTCAAAAATCCCCCCCTTAACCCCAAAATCATGCATTGTCTCTTCAACAATCCCCCATTTACCCCAAAATCACCCATTTTCTCTTGCAAAATCCCCCCATTTAACTCAAAAATCTCGCCTTTTCTCTTGAAAACCCCCATTTACCCCAAAATCATGCTTTATCTCTTCAAAAATACCCCTTTATCCCCCAATCACACATTTTCTCACGGGAAAATCCCCCATTTAACCGTGGAAAATCACACGTTTTGCTCTCCAAAATCCCCCATTTGACCCCAAAATCAACATTTTTGCTACAATAATCCCCCATGTATCCCAAAATCACGCATTCTCTCTACAAAAATCTCACATGTTAAACGAAATCATGCATTTTTCTCTTTCGAGAACCCCCATTTTAACCCGAAAATCACACATTTTCCCTTCAAAAATACCCCCTTTAAACAAAACTAATGCATTTTCTCTTTGAAATCCCCTTTTAAACCAAAAATCATGCGTATTCTCTACAAAACTAGCAGTTTTAAACCCGAAAAT
>NW_024096056.1:0-44416 GCF_016699485.2 Gallus gallus
TGGGTGATGGGGGGATTTTTGAAGAGAAAACACGTAATTTTGGTTTAAACAGCTATTTTTGAAGAGAATATGCGTGATTTTCAGTTTAAATCAGGGATTGTCAAAGAGGGAATGTGTGATTTTTGTTTAAATGGGGTATTTTGGAAGGGAAGATGCGTGATTTTCGGGTTAAATGGGGGATTTTCGAAGAGGAAATGCTTCGTTTCAGGTTGAACTGGGTGTTTTCGAAGCCAAAGTGCGTGATTTTCACTTATTTGGGGGATTTTCCAAACGAAAATGCATGATTTTCTTTTTCGATGGGGGATTTTCCAAGAGAAGAGGCATGATTTTTGTGTTAAGTGAGGGATATTTGCAAAGAAAAGGCGTGATTTTGGGGTGAAATAGGGGATTTTTCAAGAGAAAATGTGTGATTTTCAGTTAAATCGTGGAATCTCTAAGAGAAAGTGCCTGATGTCTGCATTAAATGCGTGATTTTCAGGTGACGTGGGAGATTTTTGAAGAGAAAATGCGTGCTTTTCGGGATAAATCAGGGATTCTGGAGGAGAAAATGCATCATTTTCGGGTTAAATGGGGGAGTTTGGAAGAGAAATAGCCTTTTCTTCTGGTTAAATGGGGGATTTTTGAAGAGAACATGCATGATTTTCGTTTACATGTGAGATTTTTGTAGAGGAAATGCGTGATTTTTTGGATACATGGGGGATTCTTGTAGCAAAAATGTTTGATTTTGGGGTCGAATGGGGGATTTTTGAAGAGCAAAAGTGTGATTTTCGAGTAAAGCGGGGGATTTTCCAAGAGCAAATGTGTGATTTTGGGGATAATGGGGTATTTTTGAAGAGATGAAGCATGATTTTGGGGTAAATGTGGGATTTTGCAAGAGCAAACGCATGATTTTTGAGTTAAATGGGGGATTTTCTAAGCGAAACTGCATGATTTTGGGGTAAATGCGGGATTTTCCAAGAGAAAAGGCAAGATTTTTGAGTGAAATGGGGGATTTTCCAAGAGATAATGCGTGATTTTGGGGTTAAAAGGGGATTTCTGAGGAGGAAATGTGTGATTCTTGGGATAATGGGGTATTTTTGGAGAGAAAATGCGTGATTTTGGGGTAAATGCGGGAGTTTCCAAGAGAAAAGGCGAGATTTTTGAGTGAAATGGGGGATTTTCTAAGAGAAAATGCATGATTTGGGGGTTAAATGGGGGATTTCTGAGGAGAAAATGTGTGATTCTTGGGATAATGGGGTATTTTTGGAGAGAAAATGCATGATTTGGGGGTAAATGCGTATTTTCCAAGAGAAAAGGCGAGATTTTTGAGTGAAATGGGGGATATTCCAAGAGAAATTGCGTGATTTGGGGGTTAAATGGAGGATTGTTGAAGAGACAAAGCATGATTTTGGGGTGAAGGGGGGGATTTTTGAAGAGAAAACACGTAATTTTTGGTTTAAACAGCTATTTTTGAAGAGAATATACGTGATTTTCAGTTTAAATCAGGGATTGTCAAAGAGGGAATGTGTGATTTTTGTTTAAATGGGGTATTTTGGAAGGGAAGATGCGTGATTTTCGGGTTAAATGGGGGATTTTCGAAGAGGAAATGCTTCGTTTCAGGTTGAACTGGGTGTTTTCGAAGCCAAAGTGCGTGATTTTCACTTATTTGGGGGATTTTCCAAACGAAAATGCATGATTTTCTTTTTCGACGGGGGATTTTCCAAGAGAAGAGGCATGATTTTTGTGTTAAGTGAGGGATATTTGCAAAGAAAAGGCGTGATTTTGGGGTGAAATAGGGGATTTTTCAAGAGAAAATGTGTGATTTTCAGTTAAATCGTGGAATCTCTAAGAGAAAATGCCTGATGTCTGCATTAAATGCGTGATTTTCAGGTGACGTGGGAGATTTTTGAAGAGAAAATGCGTGCTTTTCGGGATAAATCAGGGATTCTGGAGGAGAAAATGCATCATTTTCGGGTTAAATGGGGGACCTTGGAAGAGAAATAGCCTTTTCTTCTGGTTAAATGGGGGATTTTTGAAGAGAACATGCATGATTTTCGTTTACATGTGAGATTTTTGTAGAGGAAATGCGTGATTTTTTGGATACATGGGGGATTCTTGTAGCAAAAATGTTTGATTTTGGGGTCGAATGGGGTATTTTTGAAGAGCAAAAGTGTGATTTTCGAGTAAAGCGGGGGATTTTCCAAGAGCAAATGTGTGATTTTGGGGATAATGGGGTATTTTTGAAGAGATGAAGCATGATTTTGGGGTAAATGTGGGATTTTGCAAGAGCAAACGCATGATTTTTGAGTTAAATGGGGGATTTTCTAAGAGAAACTGCATGATTTTGGGGTAAATGTGGGATTTTCCAAGAGAAAAGGCAAGATTTTTGAGTGAAATGGGGGATTTTCCAAGAGATAATGCGTGATTTTGGGGTTAAAAGGGGATTTCTGAGGAGGAAATGTGTGATTCTTGGGATAATGAGGTATTTTTGGAGAGAAAATGCGTGATTTTGGGGTAAATGCGTGATTTTGCAAGAGAAAAGGCAAGATTTTTGAGTGAAATGGGGGATTTTCTAAGAGAAAATGCATGATGTGGGGGTTAAATGGGGGATTTCTGAGGAGAAAATGTGTGATTCTTGGGATAATGGGGTATTTTTGGAGAGAAAATGCGTGATTTTGGGGAAAATGCGTGATTTTGCAAGAGAAAAGGCGAGATTTGGGGTTTAAATGGGGGATATTCCAAGAGAAAATGCATGCTTTGGGGGTTAAATGACGGATTTCTGAGGAGGAAATGTGTGATTCTTGGGATAATGGGGTATTTTTTGGAGAGAAAATGCATGATTTGGGGTAAATGCGTATTTTCCAAGAGAAAAGGCGAGATTTTTGAGTGAAATGGGGGATATTCCAAGAGAAAATGCGTGATTTGGGGGTTAAATGGAGGATTGTTGAAGAGACAAAGCATGATTTTGGGGTGAAGGGGGGGATTTTTGAAGAGAAAACACGTAATTTTTGGTTTAAACAGCTATTTTTGAAGAGAATATGCGTGATTTTCAGTTTAAATCAGGGATTGTCAAAGAGGAAATGTGTGATTTTTGTTTAAATGGGGTATTTTGGAAGGGAAGATGCGTGATTTTCGGGTTAAATGGGGGATTTTTGAAGAGGAAATGCTTCGTTTCAGGTTGAACTGGGTGTTTTCGAAGCCAAAGTGCGTGATTTTCACTTATTTGGGGGATTTTCCAAACGAAAATGCATGATTTTCTTTTTCGATGGGGGATTTTCCAAGAGAAGAGGCATGATTTTTGTGTTAAGTGAGGGATATTTGCAAAGAAAAGGCGTGATTTTGGGGTGAAATAGGGGATTTTTCAAGAGAAAATGTGTGATTTTCAGTTAAATCGTGGAATCTCTAAGAGAAAATGCCTGATGTCTGCATTAAATGCGTGATTTTCAGGTTACGTGGGAGATTTTTGAAGAGAAAATGCGTGCTTTTCGGGATAAATCAGGGATTCTGGAGGAGAAAATGCATCGTTTTCGGGTTAAATGGGGGACCTTGGAAGAGAAATAGCCTTTTCTTCTGGTTAAATGGGGGATTTTTGAAGAGAACATGCATGATTTTCGTTTACATGTGAGATTTTTGTAGAGGAAATGCGTGATTTTTTGGATACATGGGGGATTCTTGTAGCAAAAATGTTTGATTTTGGGGTCAAATGGGGGATTTTTGAAGAGCAAAAGTGTGATTTTCGAGTAAAGCGGGGGATTTTCCAAGAGCAAATGTGTGATTTTGGGGATAATGGGGTATTTTTGAAGAGATGAAGCATGATTTTGGGGTAAATGTGGGATTTTGCAAGAGCAAACGCATGATTTTTGAGTTAAATGGGGGATTTTCTAAGAGAAACTGCATGATTTTGGGGTAAATGCGGGATTTTCCAAGAGAAAAGGCAAGATTTTTGAGTGAAATGGGGGATTTTCCAAGAGATAATGCGTGATTTTGGGGTTAAAAGGGGATTTCTGAGGAGGAAATGTGTGATTCTTGGGATAATGGGGTATTTTTTGAGAGAAAATGCGTGATTTTGGGGTAAATGCGGGAGTTTCCAAGAGAAAAGGCGAGATTTTTGAGTGAAATGGGGGATTTTCTAAGAGAAAATGCATGATGTGGGGGTTAAATGGGGGATTTCTGAGGAGAAAATGTGTGATTCTTGGGATAATGGGGTATTTTTGGAGAGAAAATGCGTGATTTTGGGGAAAATGCGTGATTTTGCAAGAGAAAAGGCGAGATTTGGGGTTTAAATGGGGGATTTTCTAAGAGAAAATGCATGCTTTGGGGGTTAAATGACGGATTTCTGAGGAGGAAATGTGTGATTCTTGGGATAATGGGGTATTTTTTGGAGAGAAAATGCATGATTTGGGGTAAATGCGTATTTTCCAAGAGAAAAGGCGAGATTTTTGAGTGAAATGGGGGATATTCCAAGAGAAAATGCGTGATTTGGGGGTTAAATGGAGGATTGTTGAAGAGACAAAGCATGATTTTGGGGTGATGGGGGGATTTTTGAAGAGAAAACACGTAATTTTTGGTTTAAACAGCTATTTTTGAAGAGAATATGCGTGATTTTCAGTTTAAATCAGGGATTGTCAAAGAGGGAATGTGTGATTTTTGTTTAAATGGGGTATTTTGGAAGGGAAGATGCGTGATTTTCGGGTTAAATGGGGGATTTTCGAAGAGGAAATGCTTCGTTTCAGGTTGAACTGGGTGTTTTCGAAGCCAAAGTGCGTGATTTTCACTTATTTGGGGGATTTTCCAAACGAAAATGCATGATTTTCTTTTTCGACGGGGGATTTTCCAAGAGAAGAGGCATGATTTTTGTGTTAAGTGAGGGATATTTGCAAAGAAAAGGCGTGATTTTGGGGTGAAATAGGGGATTTTTCAAGAGAAAATGTGTGATTTTCAGTTAAATCGTGGAATCTCTAAGAGAAAGTGCCTGATGTCTGCATTAAATGCGTGATTTTCAGGTGACGTGGGAGATTTTTGAAGAGAAAATGCGTGCTTTTCGGGATAAATCAGGGATTCTGGAGGAGAAAATGCATCATTTTCGGGTTAAATGGGGGAGTTTGGAAGAGAAATAGCCTTTTCTTCTGGTTAAATGGGGGATTTTTGAAGAGAACATGCATGATTTTCGTTTACATGTGAGATTTTTGTAGAGGAAATGCGTGATTTTTTGGATACATGGGGGATTCTTGTAGCAAAAATGTTTGATTTTGGGGTCGAATGGGGGATTTTTGAAGAGCAAAAGTGTGATTTTCGAGTAAAGCGGGGGATTTTCCAAGAGCAAATGTGTGATTTTGGGGATAATGGGGTATTTTTGAAGAGATGAAGCATGATTTTGGGGTAAATGTGGGATTTTGCAAGAGCAAACGCATGATTTTTGAGTTAAATGGGGGATTTTCTAAGCGAAACTGCATGATTTTGGGGTAAATGCGGGATTTTCCAAGAGAAAAGGCAAGATTTTTGAGTGAAATGGGGGATTTTCCAAGAGATAATGCGTGATTTTGGGGTTAAAAGGGGATTTCTGAGGAGGAAATGTGTGATTCTTGGGATAATGGGGTATTTTTGGAGAGAAAATGCGTGATTTTGGGGTAAATGCGGGAGTTTCCAAGAGAAAAGGCGAGATTTTTGAGTGAAATGGGGGATTTTCTAAGAGAAAATGCATGATGTGGGGGTTAAATGGGGGATTTCTGAGGAGAAAATGTGTGATTCTTGGGATAATGGGGTATTTTTGGAGAGAAAATGCATGATTTGGGGGTAAATGCGTATTTTCCAAGAGAAAAGGCGAGATTTTTGAGTGAAATGGGGGATATTCCAAGAGAAATTGCGTGATTTGGGGGTTAAATGGAGGATTGTTGAAGAGACAAAGCATGATTTTGGGGTGAAGGGGGGGATTTTTGAAGAGAAAACACGTAATTTTTGGTTTAAACAGCTATTTTTGAAGAGAATATACGTGATTTTCAGTTTAAATCAGGGATTGTCAAAGAGGGAATGTGTGATTTTTGTTTAAATGGGGTATTTTGGAAGGGAAGATGCGTGATTTTCGGGTTAAATGGGGGATTTTCGAAGAGGAAATGCTTCGTTTCAGGTTGAACTGGGTGTTTTCGAAGCCAAAGTGCGTGATTTTCACTTATTTGGGGGATTTTCCAAACGAAAATGCATGATTTTCTTTTTCGATGGGGGATTTTCCAAGAGAAGAGGCATGATTTTTGTGTTAAGTGAGGGATATTTGCAAAGAAAAGGCGTGATTTTGGGGTGAAATAGGGGATTTTTCAAGAGAAAATGTGTGATTTTCAGTTAAATCGTGGAATCTCTAAGAGAAAATGCCTGATGTCTGCATTAAATGCGTGATTTTCAGGTTACGTGGGAGATTTTTGAAGAGAAAATGCGTGCTTTTCGGGATAAATCAGGGATTCTGGAGGAGAAAATGCATCATTTTCGGGTTAAATGGGGGAGTTTGGAAGAGAAATAGCCTTTTCTTCTGGTTAAATGGGGGATTTTTGAAGAGAACATGCATGATTTTCGTTTACATGTGAGATTTTTGTAGAGGAAATGCGTGATTTTTTGGATACATGGGGGATTCTTGTAGCAAAAATGTTTGATTTTGGGGTCGAATGGGGTATTTTTGAAGAGCAAAAGTGTGATTTTCGAGTAAAGCGGGGGATTTTCCAAGAGCAAATGTGTGATTTTGGGGATAATGGGGTATTTTTGAAGAGATGAAGCATGATTTTGGGGTAAATGTGGGATTTTGCAAGAGCAAACGCATGATTTTTGAGTTAAATGGGGGATTTTCTAAGCGAAACTGCATGATTTTGGGGTAAATGCGGGATTTTCCAAGAGAAAAGGCAAGATTTTTGAGTGAAATGGGGGATTTTCCAAGAGATAATGCGTGATTTTGGGGTTAAATGGGGATTTCTAAGGAGGAAATGTGTGATTCTTGGGATAATGGGGTATTTTTGGAGAGAAAATGCGTGATTTTGGGGAAAATGCGTGATTTTGCAAGAGAAAAGGCGAGATTTTTGAGTGAAATGGGGGATTTTCTAAGAGAAAATGCATGATTTGGGGGTTAAATGGGGGATTTCTGAGGAGGAAATGTGTGATTCTTGGGATAATGGGGAATTTTTGGAGAGAAAATGCATGATTTGGGGGTAAATGCATATTTACCAAGAGAAAAGGCGAGATTTTTGAGTGAAATGGGGGATATTCCAAGAGAAAATGCATGATTTGGGGGTTAAATGGGGGATTGTTGAAGAGAGAATGCATGATTTTGGGGTGAAGGGGGGGATTTTTGAAGAGAAAACACGTAATTTTTTGTTTAAACAGCTATTTTTGAAGAGAATATGCGTGATTTTCAGTTTAAATCAGGGATTGTCAAGAGGAAATGTGTGATTTTTGTTTAAATGGGGTATTTTGGAAGGGAAGATGCGTGATTTTCGGGTTAAATGGGGGATTTTCGAAGAGGAAATGCTTCATTTCAGGTTGAACTGGGTGTTTTCGAAGCCAAAGTGCGTGATTTTCACTTATTTGGGGGATTTTCCAAACGAAAATGCATGATTTTCTTTTTCGACGGGGGATTTTCCAAGAGAAGAGGCATGATTTTTGTGTTAAGTGAGGGATATTTGCAAAGAAAAGGCGTGATTTTGGGGTGAAATAGGGGATTTTTCAAGAGAAAATGTGTGATTTTCAGTTAAATCGTGGAATCTCTAAGAGAAAATGCATGATGTTTGCATTAAATGTGTGATTTTTGTAGAGATAATGCGTGATTTTCTGGTTACGTGGGAGATTTTTGAAGAGAAAATGCTTGATTTTTTGTTACTTGGTTGATTTCTGCAAAGAAAATGCATCATTCTTATGTTAAATTGTGTATGTTTGAAGAGAAAATGCATTATTTTCATTTAAATGAAGGATTTTTTGTAGAGACAATGCTTGATTTTTGTTTAAATGAGGGATTTTTGCAGAGAACAGGAGCGTGATTTTCAGGTTAAACAAGGGATTTCTGCAAAAAAAAATCATGATTCTCAGGCAAAATTTGGTGTAGTTGAAGAGAAAATGTTTGATTTTCAGGTTAAATGTGGGATTCTGGAAAAAAAAATGTGTTTTGTTTGAGATAAACGGGGGATTTTTGTAGAGATAATGCATGATTTTGGCGTTAAATGGGGGATTTTCCAAGAGAAAAATGCGTGATTTTCGTTTAACTGTGGGTTTTTTAAAAATACATGTTTTTCTGGCTTTTTTTTTCTTTTTTTTTTTTTTTTTTTTTTTTTTTTTGCAGAGGAACTGTGTGATTTTCATTTAAATAAGGGATTTTCGATGAGAAAATGCATGATTTGGGGGTTAAATGTTTTTCTTAAAAGAGAAAGGAAGTGATTTTTGGGTTAAACGTGTATTTTTGAAGAGAAAATGCATGGTTTTTAGATTAAATGGGGGATTTTTGCAGAGAAAATGTGTAATTTTCGGGTTAAACCAGGGATTCTTGAAGAGAAAATGCATCATTTTGGGGTTAAATGGTGAATTTCTGAAGATAAATTGTGTTTTTTCAGGTTGAATGGAGGATTTTGAAGAGAAAATATATCAGTTTCAGGTTAAATGGGGGATTTTCCAAGAGAAAATGCGTTATTTTCATTTACATGTGAGTTTTTTGTAGAGGAAACACGTGATTTTGGGGTTAAATGGGGGATTCTTGAAGTGAAAATGTGATTTTTTTGAGTTAAATGGGGGATTTTTGAGGAGAAAATGCGTGATTTTGGGTTAAATGAGGGATTTCCGAAGAGAAACTGTGAGTTTTGTGGTGAAATTGCGGGATTTTCGTTTCCGTTTTTTTTTTTTTTTTTTTTTGGTAGAGAAAATGTGTGATTTTCGTGTTAAATGGAGTATTTTTGAAGAGAAAATGTGTGATTTTGGGCTTAAATGGGGGAGTTTTGTAGAGAAGGAGTGATTTTCGAGTTAAATCAGGTATTCTCAAAGAGAATATCCGTGATTTTGGGGTTTAATGGGGGATTTTTGTAGAAAAATACATGATTTTCATGTTGAATCGCCAATTCTTGAAGAGAAAATGCATGATTTCTGCTTTAAATGTGAGATTTTAACAGAGAAAAAGCGGGATTTTCAGGTTAAGCCGGATATTTTTTGTAGAGAATATTGGAGACTTTCAGGGTTAAATGGGTATTTTCAAAGAGAAAATCCATGATTCTTGTTTAAATGGGATGTTTTTGAACGGAAAATGCGTGATTGTCAGGCTAAATGTGGGATTTTTGAAAATGCATGATTTTCAGGTTAAATGGGGGATTTTTGCAAAGAAAATGTTTGACTTTTGGGTTAAATCAGGGATTCTCAGAAAGAAAATGTGTGATTTTTGTTTAAATGGGGTATTATTGAAGAGAGAATGTGTGATTTTCGGGACAAATCAAAGATTTTTGAAGAGAAAATGCTTCGTTTCGGGTTACATGGGGGATTTCCAAAGAGAAATTGCATTTTTTTTTCAGGTTAAATGAAGGATTTTGAAAAGAAAATGTGTCAGTTATGTGAGGCTAGGCGAGGAAAGGAGAGGGTAGCGGAGGCAGGACGAAGCAGGGCGAGGCGCGGCGAGGCGAGGCGTCGCGAGGCAAAGGCAAGGCGAGGCATGGCAAGGCGAGGTGAGTTGAGGCGAGGCATAGCGAGCCAAGGCGAGGCGAGGCAAGGCGAGGTGAAGTGGGCTGAGGCGAGGCGAGGTGAGACGAGGCAAGGCAATGGCGAGGCGAGGCGAGGCAAAGGCAAGGCAAGGCGTGGCGAGGCGAGGAGGAGCGACAAGAGGCAAGGCGTGACGAGGCGAGGCGAGGAGAGGCGGGGCGAGGCAGGGCGAGGCGAGGCAAGGTGTGGCGAGGCAAGGCGAGGCGAGGCAAGGCAAAGGCGAGGCAAAGGAGGAGCAGTGACACGAGGCAAGGCGTGACGAGGAGAGGCGAGGCAAAGGCAAGGCGAGGTGGGGCGAGGCGAGGCGAGGCGTGGCAAGACAAGGGGAGACGAGATAAGGCAAAGGCGAGGCAAAGGTGAGGCGAGGCGCGGCGAGGCGAGGCGAGGCGAGGCAAGGCAAGGTGGGGTGAGGCGGAGCAAGTCGAGGCGAGGAGAGGTGAGGCGGGGGGAGGTGAGGCAAGGCAAGGCAAAGGTGAGGCGAGGCAAAGGCAAGGAGAGGCAAGGTGAGCCGTGGCGAGGCAAGGCAAGGCGGGGCGAGGCGAGGTGAGGCAAAGGCGAGGCGAGGCGAAGCAAGGCAGGGCGAGGCGAGGTGAGGAGAGGCAAAGGCGAGGCGAGGTGAGGCGAGGCAAATATGAGGCAAAGGGCGAGGCAAGGCAAGATGAGGTGAGGCGAGGCATGGTGAGGTGAGGCGAGGCAAAGGCAAGGCAAGGCGTGGCGAGGCGAGGAGGAGCGTGGAGAGGCAATGCGAAGGCGAGGCAAGGTGTGGCAAGGTGAGGCAAAAACGAAGCGAGGCGAGGCGAGGCAAGTCGAGGCAAGACGAGGCAAAGCGTGACAAGGTGAGGCAAGGCGAGGCAAAGGCAAGGCTAAGGCGAGGCGAGGCGAGGCGTGACGAGGTGAGGGGTGGCGAGGCAAGGCAAAGGTGAGGCAAAGGCGAAGCGAGGTGGGGCGAGGCGTGGCGAGGAGAGGTGAGGCGGTGGGAGGCGAGGCAAGGCGAGGCAAAGGCGAGGCGAAGCGATGCGAGGCAAGGTGTGATGAGACGAGGCAAAGACAAGGCGAGGCAAGGTGAGTCGTGGCGAGGCGAGGCAAGGCGAGGCTGGGCGGGGCGGGACGAGAGAAATTTTGGATAAATGGGGGGTTTTGCGAGAGAAAATGCATGATTTTGGGTTAAATGGGGGATATTTCTGGTGAAAATGTGTAAATTTGGGGTTAAATGGTGATTTTTGAGGAAAAAATGTGTGATTTTCAGGCTTAATGGGGGATTCTCGAAGAGAATATACGAGGTTTTTGGGTTACATTGGAGATTTTTGTGGTGAAAATACGTGATTTTCATTTAAATAAGGTATTTTCCAGAGAAAATGGGTGTTTTTCAGGGTAAATGGGGTTTTTCCTAGAGAAAATGCTGATTTTCAGTTAAATGGCAGATTCTTGAAGAGAAAATGTGTAATTTTGGGGTAAAATGGGGGATTTTCGAAGAGAAACTGTGTGACTTTTGGTTGAAAGGGGTTTTTTTTTTTATGGTGAAATGCGTGACTTTCGGGATAAATGGGGGATTTTTGAAGAAAAAATGCATGATTTTTGGGTTCTATCAGGGATTTTTGTAGCAAAAAATGTGTAGTTTTTGCTTGCTTAAGCTGGGGATTTTCAGAGAGAAAATGTGTGATTTTCGGATTAAATGGGGGATTCTTGTAGAGAAAATGTGCATTTTTTGGTTAAATGGGGGATTTTTTGAAGAGACAATGCATGATTTTTGAGTTAGATAGGGGATTTTCATGGTGAAAATCATGGTGATTTTCAAATAAATAGGGGATTTTCCAAGAAAAAACAGGTGATTTTTGGGCTAAGTGGGGGATTTTTGAAGAGAAAATGCGTGATTTTCGGTTTAAATGTTTGCGTTTCGAAGAGAAAATGCATGATTTTCGTTTAAATGGGGTATTTTTGATGAAAGTGTGATTTTTGGGTTCAGTGGGGGGTTTTGGCAGGGCAAATGTGTGATTTTTGGGTCAAATGGGGGATTTTTGAAGAGAAAACGTGTGATTTTTAGTTAAATGGGGGAGTTTTCCAAGAGAAAATGCATGATTTACGATTAAATGTGGCATTTTCCAAGAGAAAAATTATTTCGGGTTAAATGGATTATTTTTGGGGTGAAAATGCGTGATCTTCCGGTTACATGAGGGATTTTTCCAGAGAAGATGCATGATTTTCAGGTTAAATGAGGGATATTAGGGTTGAAAATGCGTGATTTTCGAGTTAAATGTGGGACCTTTGAAGAGTAAATACGTGACGTTTGGTTCAACTGGGGGTTTTCAAAGAGAAAAGTATGGGGGTTAAATGGGGTATTGTTGAAGAGAAAATGCATGAGTTTTGGGTTAAATGGGGGACTTTTGCGGTGAAAATGCGTGACTTTTGGTTAAATGGGGGGTATTTGTGGTGAAAATCAGTGATTTAGGGGTTAAATGGGGATTTTTGAAGAAAAAAATGTGTGATTTTTCGGTTTAATGGGGGATTCTCACAGAGAATAAGCGAGATTTTTGGGTTAAATGGGGGATTTGCGGGGCAAAAATGCTTGATTTTAGTTTAAATGGGGGATGTTCCAAGAGAAAATGGGAAATTTTTAGGGTAAATGTGGGCATGGCTTTGCCTGGCCTTGCCTTGCCTGGCTTTGCCTGCCCTTGCCTGGCCTTGCCTGGCCTGGCCATGCCTGGCCTGGCCTGGCCTTGCCTTGCCTTGCGTGGCCTTGCCTGTCCTGGTTTTGCCTGGCATTTTCTGGCATGGCCGGGCCTTGTCCTGCCAGGCCTTGCTTATCCTTGCCTTTCATAGGCTGATCTTGCCTTGCCTTTCGTAGGCTGACCTTGGCTGGCCTTGCCTGCCCTGGCCTGGCTTTGCCTGGCCTTTCCTTCCCTTGCCTTGCATTGCCTTGCCTGGCCTTTCATGGCCTGCCATTTCCTTGCCTGGCCTTGCCTGGCCTGGCCCTCCCTTCCCTAGCCTTCCAGTGCCTTGCCTGGCCTTGCCCTGTCTGGCTCTGCCTTGCCTTGCCTTGCCTTTCCTTGCCTGGCCTTGGCATGCCTTGCATTGCCTTGCCTTTTTGGCCTTGCCTTCCCTTGCCTAGCCGGGTCTTGCCTGGCCTGGTCTTGCCTGGCCGGGCCTTGTCCTGCCAGGCCTTGCCTGGCATTGCCTTGCGCAGGCTGACCTTGCCTGGCCTTGGCATGCCTTGCCTTGCCTTGCCTGGACTTGCCTTCCTTTCCTACCCTGGGCTGGCCTGGCCTTGCCTGGTCTGGCCTGTCTTTGCCTGACCTGGCCTGGCCTTGTCTTTCCTGGCTTTTCCTGGCCTTTCCTTGCCTGGCCTTGCCTTGCATTATTTTGCCTTGCCCTGCCTTGACAGGCCTTGCCTTGCCTGGTCTGGCCTGTCTTTGCCTGACCTGGCCTGGCCTTGTCTTTCCTGGCTTTTCCTGGCCTTTCCTTGCCTGGCCTTGCCTTGCATTATTTTGCCTTGCCCTGCCTTGACAGGCCTTGCCTTGCCTAGCCATGCCTTGCCTTGGCTGGCCTATCATATCTTTGCCTGACGTGGCCTGGCCATGCTTTGCCTGGCCTGACCTTCCATGGCCTTCCCTGGCCTTGCCTTGCCTGACCTTGCCTGGACTTGCCTTGACTTGCCTTGCCTTGTTTTTACTGGCATAGCCTTGCCTGGTCTGGCTTGGCCTTGCCTTGCCTGGCCTTCCCTTTCCTTGCCTTTCCTTGCCTTGCTTTGTCTCGCCTTGCCTGGCCTGGCCTTGCCTGGCCTGGCCTAGACTTGCCTTGTTTTTACTGTCATGGCCTTGCCTAGCCTGGCCTGGCCTTGCTTTGCCTGGCCTTTCCTTGGCTAGCCTTGCCTGACAGTGCCTTACCTTGCCCTGAGTGGCCTTGCTTTGCCTTGCCTTGCCTGGCCATGCCTTTTTTGGCCTGGCTTGCATTACCTGGCGTGGCCTTGCCTTGCCTGGCCTTGCATATTCCTGCTTTGCGTTCCCTTTCCGGGCCTTGCATTGCATTGTCTTGCCTTGCCTGGATGGGTCAGGCCTTGCCTGGCCTTTCCTTGCCTTTCCTTGCCTTGTCGTGCCTTGTCTTGGCTTGCCTTGCCTTGCCTGGCCTGGCCTAGACTTGCCCTTCCTTGCCTTGTCTTGCATGGCCTGGCATCTCCCTGCCATTCCTTACCTTGCCTTCCTGGCCTTGCATTGCATTACCTTTCATTGCCTGGCCTTTCCTTTCCATTCCTTGCCTTGCATTGGCTGGCCAAGCCTGGCCTGGCCTTGCGTTGTCTTGTCTTGCCATTCCTTGCCTGGCTGGGCCTGGCCTTGCCTGGCCTTTCTTGCCTTGCCTTGCCTGGCCTAGCCTTGCCTGGCCTTCCTTTGCTTGGGCTTGCCTGGCCTGGCCTGGCCTTGACTTGCCTTGCCTTGCCTTGCCTTGCCTGTCCTGGCCTTTCCTTGACTTGCCTTGCATGGCATTGCCTGGCCTTGTCCTGGCATTGCATTGTCCTGCCTCGCATTGCCTTGCCTTGCCTTTCCTGACCAGCCTTTTGCTTGCTTTGCCTTGCCGTGCCTTGCCTAGGCTTGCCTTGCCTGGCATGGCATGGCCTGGCCTTGCCCTTCCTTGCCTTGCCTAGCCTGGCCTGACATTGCCCTGCAATACCCTACCTTGCCTTCCTGGCCTTGCATTGCATTACCGTTCATTGCCGTGCCTTGCCTAGCCTTTCGTTGCCGGGCCTGGCCTGGCCTGGCCTGGCTTTACCTGGCCTGACCTAGCTTTGCTTTGCCTTGCCTGGTCTTCTCTGACCTTGCCTTACCTGGCCTGGAGTGGCCTTTCCTTGCCTCGCCTTCCTGGCTTGGTCTGGCCTATCCTTGCCATGCCTGGCCTGGCCTGGCCTGGCCTGGTCTTGTTTGGCCTTGCTTTGCCTGGCCTTGCTTGTTTTGGCATGGCCTTGCTTTTCTTTGCCTTGCCTTGCCTTGCCTTTCCATGTCTTGCCTTGCCTGGACTTGCCTTGCCCGGCCTGGCATGGCCTTGCATTTCCTTGCCTTGCCTTGCCCAGCCTTGCTGTGCTTGGCCTTGCCTTGTCTGGCCTTGCCTTGCCTGGCCTGGCCTTGCCATAACATGCCTAATTGTGCCTGGCCTTGCCTTTCCTGTCCTGGCTTTGCCTTGCCTGGCCTGGCTATGCCTGGACTGGCCTCGCCTTGCCTTGCCTTGCCCTGCTTGCCTTGCCTGGCCTTGCCTTGCTGGGCCCTGCCTGGCCTGGCCTGGCCTTGTCTTTCCTTGCATGGCTTCCTGGTCTTACTTTTTTTTGCCTGGCGTGGCCTGGCCTGGTCTGGCCTGGACTTCCTTGCCTGGCCTTACTGGACTTGCCTTGCCTTGTCTGACCTGGCCTTGCCTGGCATGGCCTGGCCTGGCCTGGTCTTGCTTTGCCTGGTTTTGCCTTGCCTTGCCTGGCCTGGCCTGGCTGTGCCTTTCCTTGCATGGCCTTCCTCATCTTGCCTTGTCTACCCTTGCCTGGGTTTTATTTGGCCTTCCCTTGCCTTGCCAGACCTTGCCTTGCTTTCCCTTGCTTATCCGTACTTGGTCTTCCCTTCCCTTCCCTTCCCTTCCCTTCCCTCCCCTTCCCTCCCCTTCCCTCTCCTTCCCTTCCCTTCCCTCTCTTTCCCTTCCCTTCCCTTCCCTTCCCTTCCCTTCCCTTCCCTTCCCTTCCCTTCCCTTCCCTTCCCTTCCCTTCCCTTCCCTTCCCTTCCCTTCCCTTCCCTTCCCTTCCCTTCCCTTCCCTTCCCTTCCCTTCCCTTCCCTTCCCTTCCCTTCCCTTCCCTTCCCTTCCCTTCCCTTCCCTTTCCCTTGCCTTGCCTTGCCTTTGCCTTGCCTTGCCTTTGCCTTGCCTCAGTTGTACTGGCCTGGCCTGGCTCTGCCTTGCCTTGCCTTGCCTTGCCTGGCCTGGCTTTGCATTGCTGTGACTTGCCTTGCCTTGCCTTGCTTTCCCTTGCTCATCTGTACTTGGCCTGGCCTGGCCTGGCCTGGCCTGGCCTTGCATTGCCTTGCATTGCCTTGCTTTGCCAGGCCTGGCCTTGCCAATCCTGGATTTGCCTTGGTGTTACTTGCCTTGCCTGGCCTCGAGTGTACTGGCCTTGCCTGGCCTGGCCTGGCCTGGACTTGCCTTGCCTGGCCTTGACTTGCCTTGCCTTTCCTTGTCTTGCCTGGCTTTGCTTTGCCGTGACTGGCCGTGAATTGCCTTACCTGGCTTGGCCTGGCCTGGCCAACACTTGCCTTTCCTTGCCTGGCCAGGCCATGCCTTGCTTTGCCTTGCCTTGTCTTGCCTGGCATAACCTTGCCTTGTCTTTCCTTGCCTTGTTTAATCTGGCCTTGCCTTGCCTGGCCTTTCCTTGCTGTGTCTTGCATGGCCTGGCCAGGCCTTGCCTGGACTGGCCTGGCCTTGCCTTGCCTAGCCTGGCCTGGCCTTAAATTGACTTGCCCTGCTTGCCTTGCCTGGCCTGGCCTAGCCTTGACTTGCCTTGCCCTGCCTGCCTTGCCTGATCTGGCCTGGCCTGGCCTTGATTTGACTTGACCTGCTTGCCTTGCCTGGCCTTGCCTTGCCTTGCCTTGCCTTGCCTTGCCTTGCCTTACCTGGCCTAGCCTGGCTTTGTTTTGCGTGGCCTGTCCTGGCCTTGAGTTGACTTGCCCTGCTTGCCTTGCCTTAGCCTTGCCTTGCCTTGCCTTGCCTGGCCTGGCCTGGCCTTGACTTGGCTTGATCTGCTTGCCTTGCCTGACCTTGCCTTGCCTGTCCTTGCCTTGCCTTGCCTTGCTTGGCCTTGCCTTGTCTGGCCATACCTTGCCTTGTCTTGCATTGCTGGCCTGGATTGGCCTTGCCTAGCCGTTTCTGGCCTTGCCTAGCCGTTTCTGGCCTTGCCGGAACCAGGCATAGCCGGATTTGCCTTGCCTGGCCTGGCTATGCCTGGACTGGCCTAGCCGTGACTTGCCTTGCCCTGCTTGCCTTGCCTGGCCTTTCGTTTCCATGCCTTGCCTGGCCTTGTCTGGCCAGGCCTGGCCTGGCCTAACCTTTCCCTCCCTGCATGGGCTTGCATGGCCTGGCATTGCCACCTCTCCTGGCCTGCCATTGCCTTGCCTTCCATTGCCTTGCCTGGCCTGGCCTTGCCTGGCCTCTCCTGCTCTGGCATGGCTTGGCCTGGCCTTGCCTGGCCTTTCCTGGCATGTCCTTGCCTGTTTGGCCTGGACAGGCCTGTGCTTGCCTGGCCAAGCCTCGCCTCATCTAGCTTGGCCTGCCTGGGCCTGGCTTAACCTAGCCTAGCCTGGCCTTGCCTAACCTCTCCTGGCCTGCCATTGCCTTGCCTTGCCTGGCCTGGCCTGGCCTGGCCTTGCCTGGCCTTGCCTGGCCTTTCCTGCTCTGGCCTGGCTTTGCCTGGCCTTGCCTGGCCTTTCCTGGCCTGGCCTTGCCCTGCTTGGCCCGGACAGGCCTGTCATTGCCTTGCCTGGCATCGCCTGGCCTTGTTTTGCTTGGCCTGGCCTGGCCTATCCTAGCCTAGCCTGGCCTTGCCTAACCTCTCCTGGACTGACAATGCCTTGCCTGGCCTGGCCTGGCCTGGCCTTGCCTGGCCTTTCCTGGCATGACCTTGTCCCTCCTTGGCCTGGCTAGGCCTGTCCTTGCCTGGCCTGGCATTGCCTCACCTGTCCTGGCTTGGGCTGGCCAGGCATGGCCTGGCTAGGTCTTGCATGCCTTGCCTTGCCTTGCCTTGCCTTGCCTGGCCTGTCCTGGCCTCATCTCGTCTAGCCTGGCCTGCCCTGGCCAGGCCTCACCTCATCTCACCTGGCCTGCCCTGGCTTGGCCTGGCCTCCCTGGCCTGGCCTGGCGTGGCCTTGCCATGCCTCACCTTGTCTTCAATTTCCTAGCCTTTTCTGGTCTTGCCTGGACTCGCTTGGCCTGGCCTGGTCTGGCATCACCTAGCCTCATCTGACCTTGCCTGACCTCGCCTAACCTTCCCTGGCCTTTCCTCTCCATGCCTTACCTGGACTGGCCTGGCCATGCCTGGACTACCCCGGCCTGTTCTGGTCTGGCCTGGCCTGTCCTTGCTGACCTGGTCTTGCCTCACTTCTCCTGTCTTGGCCTGGCCTTGCCTTTCCTGGCCTTGCCTTGCCTGGCCATGCCTTGTCTTTCCTGGCCTGGCCATGCCTGGCTTGGTGAGCCCTTGCCTTTCCTGGCCTTGCCTTGCCTTGCCTTGCCTGGCCGTGCCTGGTCTTGCCTGTCTTGACCGGTCCTAGCCTGGCGTGGTTTGGCCTATCCTTGGCTAGCCTGGCCTGGCCTGGCCTTAACTTACCTTGCCTTGCCTTGCCTTCCTTGGCCTTGCCTGGCCTTGCCTGGCCTGACCTGGACACTACTGGCTAGCGTGGCCTGCCCTGTCCCCACCACGCCTCACCTCACTTGCCTTGCATCGCCTGGCCTTGCCTGTCCTGGACTTGCTTTGCCTTGCCTTGCCTTGCTTGGCATGGTATTGCCTTGCCTTTCCCTGCCTTGTCTAATATGGCCTTTCCTTGCCGTGTCTTGCATGGCCCCACCTTGCCTTGCCTTGCCTGCCTTGCCTTTCCTGGCTCAGTCTTGCCTTGCTTGGCCTTGCCTTGTCTGGCTTTGTCAGCCTTTCCTTGCCTCACCTTGACTGGCCTGGCCTGGCTTTGCCTTGCCTTGCCTTTCCCAGCTGTGCTTTGCTTTGCCTAGCCGTGCCTGGGCTTGCCTCTCTGTCCTGGCTTTGCTTTGCCTGGCCTGGCTATGCCTGGACTGGCCTAGCCGTGACTTGCCTTGCCCTGCTTTCCTTGCCAAGCCTTGCCTTGCCTTGCCAGGCCCTGCCTGGCCTGGCCTGGCCTGGCCTTTCCTTGCCTGGCCAGGCCTGATCTTGCCTTTCTGTGCATGGCCTTCCTGGTCTTGCCTTTTTTTGCCGGGCGTGGCCTGGCCTGGCATGGCCTGGACTTTTCTTGCCTGGCCTGGCCTGATCTTGCCTTTCCATGCATGGCCTTCCTGGTCTTGCCTTTTTTTGCCCAGCGTGGCCTGGCCTGGCATGGCCTGGACTTCCTTGCCTGGCCTTCCTGGACATGACAGGCCTTCCCTTGCCCATCCGTGCCTGGCCTTGATTGGCCTGTTCTGGATTTTCCACTCCTGGCCTCACCTCACCTGGCCTCGCCAGACCTCGTCTCCCCTGGACTGCACATGCCTGGCCTGGACTTGCCTTGCATTGCCTTGCCAGGCCTGGCCATTCTATCATCTTGCCTGGCCAGGTCTGGAATGCCCTGGCGTGGCCAAGACTTGCCTTGCCCAGCATTGCGTTGCCTTGCCTGGCGTGGCCTGGCTTGACCTAGCATTGCCTTGCATTGTCTGGCCTGTTGAGACTGGCCTGGCCTAGCCTGTCCTGGACTTCCATTGCCTGGCATTGCCTGGCCTGACCAGGACTGGCCTGGCGTGGTCTGGTAAAGCCTGGCCGGACCTTTCCTAGCCTTGCCTTGCCTTGCCTTGCCTTGGTTTGTCTTGACTTGCTGTGCCTTGCCTTGCATTGCTTGCCTTGCCTTGCCTTGCCTGGCCTTGCTTTGCCTTGCCTTACCTTGCCTTGCCTTGTCTTGCCTTGTCTTGACTTGTCTTGCCTTGCCTTGCCTTCCCTGGCCTTGCCTTGCCTTGCCTTGCCTGGCCTTGCATTGCCTTGCATTGCTTTTCCTTGCCTGGCCTTGCTTTGCTTGGCCTTGCCTTGCCTTGCCTGGCCTGGTCTGTCCTCTCCTGTCCTCGCGTCACCTGAACTCTCCTGGCTGTGCGTGTACTGTCCTGCCCTTGTATGGCCTGGCCTTGCCTTGCCTGGCCTGTAGGGGCATGGCCTTGCCTTGTCTGGCCTGGCCTGGCCTGACCATGTATTGCCTGGCCTGGCCTATCCTAGGCTAGCCTGGCTTTGCCTAACCTCTCCTGGCCTGCCATTGCCTTGTCTTTGCCTTGCCTATCCGGGCCTGGCCTGGCCTTGCCTGGCCTTTCCTGATCTGTCCTGGCTTGGCCAGGCCTTGCCTGGACTTTCCTGTCATGGCCTTGCCCTGCCTTGCCTGGCCTGGCCTTGCCTTGCCTGTCCTGACTTGTCTTAGCCCGGCCTATCCTTGCTTGGACTTGCCTTGCCTTGCCTTGCCTGGCCTTGCCTTGCCTTGCCTGGCCTGGCCTGGCCTGTCCTAGCCCGGCCTATCTTTGCTTGGACTTGCCTTGCCTGGCCTTGCCTTGCCTGGCCTGGCCTAGCTTGGCCTATCATTGCTTGGACTTGCCTTGCCTTGCCTTGCCTTGCCTTGCCTGATATGGCGTTGCCTGGCCTGGCCTTGCCTTGCCTGGCCTTGCATGGCCTGGTTTGGATGAGCCTAGCCTTGACAGGCCCGGCCTGGCCTGGCCTTGCTGTGCCTGGCGCCTTCCGTGGCCATGCCTTATCTGTTTTGACCCCTCCTGGCTTTGCCTCTCCTGGCCTCGCAAGGCCTCGACTCACCTGGCCTCTCAAGACTCCATCTCGCCTGGCCTGCACTGGTGTGGCCTGGCCTGGCCTTGCCTGGCCTTCCTGGCCTGGCCTGTCCTAGCCTGGACTTGCCGTGCCTGGACTTGCCTTGCCTTGCCTTGCCTGGCCTTGCCTTGCCTTGCATTGCTTTTCCTTGCCTGGCCTTGCTTTGCTTGGCCTTGCCTTGCCTTGCCTGGCCTGGTCTGGCCTCTCCTGTCCTTGCGTCACCTGGCCTCTCCTGGCTGTGCGTGTACTGGCCTGCCCTTGTATGACCTGGCCTTACCTTGCCTGGCCTGGCCTGGCCTGACCATGTATTGCCTGGCGAGGCCTACACTAGGCTAGCCAGGCTTTGCTTAACCTCTCCTGGCCTGCCATTGCCTTGTCTTTGCCTTGCATATCCGGGCCTGGCCTGGCCTTGCCTGGCCTTTCCTGATCTGTCCTGGCTTGGCCAGGCTTTGCCTGGACTTTCCTGTCATGGCCTCACAAGGCCTCGACTCACCTGGCCTCTCAAGACTCCATCTCGCCTGGCCTGCACTGGTGTGGCCTGGCATGGCGTGGCCTGGCCTTCCTGGCCTGGCCTGGCCTGGCCTGACCTTGCCTATCCTTCCCTTGCCTGGCCTGGACTGCACTAACCAGTCCTGGTGTTGCCTTCCATTTTCTTGCATGCCCTGGCTTGGCTCTGCATGGTCTAGCCTTGCCTTGCTTTCCCTTTTTTTTTTTTTTTTTTGCCTTACCTGGCATGGCCTGTTCTAGCCTGGACTTGCTTTGCCTGGACTTGCCTTGCCTTGCCTTGCTTGGCCTGGACTGCTCTAACCAGGCCTGGCGTTTTCTTGCTTTCTCTTGCATGCCCTGACCTGGCCTGGCCTGGTCTAGCCTGGCCTTCCCTTTTTTTGTCTTGCCTAACCTGGCCTGTCCTAGCCAGTCCTTGCCTTTCCAGGACTTGCCTTGCCTTTCCTGGCCTGGCCTGGCCTGTCATTCCCTAGCCTTGCCTGGCCTGACCTTGCCTTGCCTGGCCTGGCCTTACCTTGCATTGCCCTGCCTTGCCTGGCATTGCCTTGCCTTGTTGGCCTGGCCTGCTGTTGCCCGTCTTGGCCTTGCCTGTCCTGGATTTGCCTTGCCTTGCCTTGCCTGGTTTGGCATGGCCTGGCCTGGCCTGGCATTGCCTTGCCTTGCCTTGCCTTGCCTTGCCTTGCCTTGCCTTGCTCAGCCTGGCCTTAACTTGCCTTGCCCTGCCCAGCCTTAACTTGCCTTGCCCTGCCTTGCCTGGCATTGCCTTGCTTTGCTTGGCCTGGCCTTTCCTGGCCTTGCCTTGAGTTTCCTTGCATGGCCTGGCCTAGTTTTGCCTTGCCTTGCCTGGCCTGGCCTGGCCTTGCCTGCCCTCCTGTCACCTGGCCTCTGCTGGCCGCGCGTGTACTGGCCTGACCTTGCATGGCCTGGCCTTGATTTGCCTGGCCTGTCCGGCCATGGCCTTATTTTGTCTGTCCTGGACTTGCTTTGCCTTGCTGGTTTGGCCATGCCTTGCCTTACCTGGCCTTGTCTGGCCAGGCCTGGCCTCGCATAACCTTGCCTATCCCTGCATGTGCTTGCATGGCCTGGCCTTGCCACCTCTCCTGGCCTGCCACTGCCTTGCCTGGCTTTGTCTTGCCTGGCCTGTCCAGGCATGGCCTTACTTTGTCTGGCCAGGCCTTGCCTGGCCTTGTTTTGCCTGGCCTGGCCTTGCCTGGCCTTGTTTTGCCTGGCCTGGCCTGACCTATTCTAGCTTAGCCTGGCCTTGCCTAACCTTTCCTAGACTTCCATTGCCTTGCCTGGCCTTGCCTGGCCTGGCCTGGCCTGGCTTGGCCTGGCCTGGCCTCACCTCGTCTGGCCTGGCCTGCCCTTGCCCTGTCAAACCTGGCCTGCCCTGGCTTGGCCTGGCCTCCCTGGCCTGCTCTGGCCTTGCCGTGCCTTGCCTAGTTTTGCCTGGCCTTGCCTTGGCTTGTCTGGCCTGGATAGCATCGACCTGGCCTGGTTGAACCTGGCCTGGCTGAGCCTGTTCTGACTTGGCTGGGTCTGGCCTTGCCTTGCCTGGCCTTGCCTTGCCCTTTCTGGCCTGGCCTGGACTGGCCTATCCTTGCCCTACCTGGCCTGGACTACACTGACCTACCTTGGCCGTTCCTACACTTGCCTTACCTGGCCTGGCCTGGCCTGGCCTTGTCTTGCCTGGCCTGGCCTGGCCTGGCCTTGCCTCACCTTGCCTTCCCTCGCCTGGCCTTTTCTGGTCTCGCCTGGACTCACCTCACCTGGCCTGGTCTGGCATCACCTAGCCTCATCTGACCTTGCCTGACCTCGCCTAACCTTGCCTGGCCTTTTGTCTCCATGCCTTACCTGGCCTGGCCTGGCCATGCTTGGACTGGCCCGGCCTGTCCAGGTCTGGCCTTGCCTGACTTTGCATTGCCTTGCCTGGCATTGCATTGCCTTGCCTGGCCTGGCCTGGCTTGGCCTGGCATTCTCTAGCCTTGCCTGGCCTGGCCTTGCATTGCCTGGCCTGGCCTTCCTGTCCTAGCTTGGTCTATTCTTCCTTGTACTTTGCTTCCCTTGCCTTGCCTTACCATGCCATGCCTTGCCTTGCCTGACATGGCGTTGCCTGGACTTGCCTTGCCTTGCCTTGTTTTGCCTGGACTGCACTAACCAGGCCTGGCGTTTTCTTGCTTTCTCTTGCATGCCCTGACCTGGCCTGGCCTGGTCTAGCCTGGCCTTCCCTTTTTTTGTCTTGCCTAACCTGGCCTGTCCTAGCCAGGCCTTGCCTGTCCTGGACTTGCCTTGCCTTTCCTGGCCTGGCGTTGCCTGTCATGGCGTTGCCTGTCATGGCCTTGCCTGTCCTGGACTTGCCTTGCCTTGCCTGGCCTGGCCTGGCCTCGCGTTGCCTTTCACGGCCTTGCCTTCCTTTTTTTTTTTTTTTTTTTTTTTTTTTTTTTTTTTGCATTGCCAGGCCTGGCCTGTCATACCTGTCCTAGACTGGACTTGCCATGCCTTGCCTTGCCTTGCCTTGCCTGGCCTGGCCTGGACTGCAATAACCAGGCCTGGTGTTTTCTTGCTTTCTCTTGCATGCCCTGACCTGTCGTGGCCTGGTCTAGCCTGGCCTTCCCTTTTTTTTGTCTTGCCTAACCTGGCCTGTCCTAGCCAGGCCTTGCCTGTCCTGGACTTGCCTTGCCTTGCCTGGCCTGGCCTTACCTTGCATTGCCCTGCCTTGCCTGGCATTGCCTTGCCTTGCTTGGCCTGGCCTGCTGTTGCCTGTTTTGGCCTTGCCTGTCCTGGATTTGCCTTGCCTTGCCTTGCCTGGCCTGGCCTGGCATTGCCTTGCCTTGCCTTTCCTTGCCTTGCTCGGCCTGGCCTTAACTTGCCTTGCCCTGCCCAGCCTTAACTTGCCTTGCCCTGCCTTGCCTGGCATTGCCTTGCTTTGCTTGGCCTGGCCTTTCCTGGCCTTGCCTTGAGTTTCCTTGCATGGCCTGGCCTAGTTTTGCCTTGCCTTGCCTTGCCTGGCCTGGCCTGGCCTTGCCTGCCCTCCTGTCACCTGGCCTCTCCTGGCCGCGCGTGTAGTGGCCTGACTTTGCATGGCCTGGCCTTGCTTTGCCTGGCCTTGCCCTTGCATGGCCTTACTTTGTCTGGCCAAGCCTTGCTTTGCCTTGCTGGCCTGGCCATGCCTTGCCTTACCTGGCCTTGTCTGGCCAGGCCTTGCCTCGCATAACCTTGCCTATCCCTGCATGTGCTTGCATGGCCTGGCCTTGCAACCTCTCCCGGCCTGCCACTGCCTTGCCTGGCCTTGTTTTGCCTGGCCTGGCCTGACCTATTCTAGCTTAGCCTGGCCTTGCCTAACCTTTCCTAGACTTCCATTGCCTTGCCTGGCCTTGCCTGGCATGGACTGGCCAGGCCTTTCTTTGCCTTGCTGCCTGGCCATATCTTGCTTTGCCTGGCCTCCCTGGCCTCACCTCATCTGGCCTGGCCTGCCCTTGCCTCATCAAACCTGGCCTGCCCTGGCTTGGCCTGGTCTCCCTGGCCTGCCCTGGCCTTGCCGTGCCTTGCCTAGTTTTGCCTGGCATTGCCTTGGCTTGTCTGGCCTGGACTGCATCGACCTGGCCTGGTTGAACCTGGCCTGGCTGAGCCTGTTCTGACTTGGCTGGGTCTGGCCTTGCCTTGCCTGGCCTGGCCTTGCCCTTTCTGGCCTGGCCTGGACTGGCCTATCCTTGCCCTACCTGGCCTGGACTACACTGACCTACCTTGGCCGTTCCTACCCTTGCCTTGCCTGGCCTGGCCTGGCCTGGCCTGGCCTTGCCTCACCTTGCCTTCCCTCGCCTGGCCTTTTCTGGTCTCGCCTGGACTCACCTCACCTGGCCTGGTCTGGCATCACCTAGCCTCATCTGACCTTGCCTGACCTCGCCTAACCTTGCCTGGCCTTTTGTCTCCATGCCTTACCTGGCCTGGCCTGGCCATGCTTGGACTGGCCCGGCCTGTCCAGGTCTGGCCTTGCCTGACTTTGCATTGCCTTGCCTGGCATTGCATTGCCTTGCCTGGCCTGGCCATGCCTTGTTTGTCCTGGTCTTGCCTACCCTGTCCTGGCCTGGCCTACCCTGGCCTGGCCTGGCCTGGCCTGCCCTGGCCTTCTTTTGTCCGGCTGTGCCTTGCCTGCCCTGGACTGGATTTGCCTTGCCTTGCATTCCCTGTCCTTGCCTTGCTTTGCCTTTCCTTGCCTGCTCTTGCCTGGCCTTGCCTTCCCTTGCTTTGACTTGCCTTGTCTAGCCCTGTCTTCCATTGCCTTGCCTTGCCTGGCCTTCCGTTGCCTTGCCTGACCTGGCCTGTCTTGCCCTGGGCAGGCCTGGCCTCGCCTTGCATTCCCTGGACAGGCCTGGCCATGCCTGGCCTTGCCTTCCCTTTCCATTCCTGGCCTTGCCTGGCATTGACTTTCCTTGCCTTGCCTGACCTGGCCTTGACTTGCTTTGCCTTGTTTTTCCTGGCCTTGCCTTGCCTTGCCTTGTTTTGCCTGGACTTGCCGTGCATTGCCTTGCCTTGCCGTGCCTTGCCGTGCCTGGCCTGGCCTGGCCTGGCCTAGCCTTGCCTTGCATTGCCTGGCCTGTTCGAGACTGGCCTGGCCTAGCCTGTCCTGGACTTCCATTGCCTGGCATTGCCTGGCCTGACCTGGACTGGCCTGGCGTGGTCTGGTAAAGCCTGGCTGGACCTTTCCTTGCCTTGCCTTGCCTTGCCTTGCCTTGCCTGGCCTTGCCTGGCCTGGCCTTGCATTGCTTTTCCTTGCCTGGCCTTGCTTTGCTTGGCCTTGCCTTGCCTTGCCTGGCCTGGTCAGACCTCTCCTGTCCTCGCGTCACCTGAACTCTCCTGGCTGTGCGTGTACTGGCCTGCCCTTGTATGACCTGGCCTTGCCTTGCCTGGCCTGTAGGGGCATGGCCTTACCTTGTCTTTCCTGGCCTGGCCTGACTATGTATTGCCTGGCCTGGCCTATCCTAGGCTAGCCTGGCTTTGCCTAACCTCTCCTGGCCTGCCATTGCCTTGTCTTTGCCTTGCCTATTCTGGCCTGGCCTGGCCTTGCCTGGCCTTTCCTGATCTGTCCTGGCTTGGCCAGGCCTTGCCTGGACTTTCAAGTCATGGCCTTGCCCTGCCTGGCCTTGCTTTGCCTGTCCTGGCTTGTCTTAGCCCGGCCTATCCTTGCTTGGACTTGCCTTGTTTTGCCTGGCCTGGTCTTGCCTGGCCTGGCCTGGCCTAGCTTGGCCTATCCTTGCTCGGACTTTGATTGCCTTGCCTTGCCTTGCCATGCCTTGCTTTGCCTGACATGGCATTGCCTGGTTTGGATGAGCCTAGCCTTGTCAGGCCCGGCCTGGCCTGGCCTTGCTGTGCCTGGCGCCTTCCTTGGCCATGCCTTATCTGTTTTGACCTCTCCTGGCTTTGCCTCTCCTGGCCTCGCAAGGTCTCGACTCACCTGGCCTCTCAAGACTCCATCTCGCCTGGCCTGCACTGGCGTGGCCTGGCCTGGCCTTGCCTGGCCTGTCCTGGCCTTGCCTATCCTTCCCTTGCCTGGCCTGGACTGCACTAACCAGTCCTGGTGCTGCCTTGCATTTTCTTGCATGCCCTGGCCTGGCCTGGCATGGTCTAGCCTTGCCTTCCCTTCCCTTTTTTTTTTTTTTTTTTTGCCTTGCCTTGCCTGGACTTGCCTTACCTTGCCTTCACTGGCCTGGACTGCACTAACCAGGCCTGGCGTTTTCTTGCTTTCTCTTGCATGCCCTGACCTGGCCTGGCCTGGTATAGACTGGCCTTCCCTTATTTTGTCTTGCCTAACCTGGCCTGTCCTAGCCAGGCCTTACCTGGCCTGTCCTAGCCTGGACTTGCCTTGCCTGGACTTGCCTTGCCTTGCCTTGCCTGTCCTGGACTTTCCTTGCCTTGCCTGCCCTGGCCTGGCCTGGCGTTGCCTTTCATGGCTTTGCCTGTCCTGGACTTGCCTGACCTTTCCTTGCCTGGCCTGGCCTTACACTGCATTGCCCTGCCTTGCCTGGCATTGCTTTGCCTTGCCTGGCCTGGCCTGCTGTTGCCTGTCTTGGCCTTGCCTGTCCTGCATTTGCTTTGCCTTGCCTTGCCTGGCCTAGCCTGGCCAGGCCTGGCCTGGCATTGCCTTGCCCTGCCTTTCCTTGCCTTGCTCGGCCTGGCCTTAACATGCCTTGCCCTGCCCAGCCTTACCTTGTCTTGCCTGGCTTGCCTGGCCTTGCCTGCCCTCCTGTCACCTGGCCTCTCCTGGCCGTGCATGTACTGGCCTGACCTTGCATGGCCCGGCCTTGCTTTGCCTGGCCTGTCCGGGCATGGCCTTACTTTGTCTGGCCAGGTCTTGCTTTGCCTTGCTGGCCTGGCCATGCCTTGCCTTACCTGGCCTTGTCTGGCCAGGCCTTGCCTCGCATAACCTTGCCTATCCCTGCATGTGCTTGCATGGCCTGGCCTTGCCACCTCTCCTGGCCTGCCACTGCCCTGCCTGGCCTTGTTTTGCCTGGCCTGCCCTTGCCTCGTCAAACCTGTCCTGCCCCGGCTTGGCCTGGCCTCCCTGGCCTTGCCTGGCCTTGCTGTGCCTTGCCTAGTTTTGCCTGGCCTTGCCTTGGCTTGTCTGGCCTGGACTGCATCGACCTAGCCTGCTTGAACCTGGCCTGGCTGCGCCTGTTCTGACTTGGCTGGGTCTAGCCTTGCCTTGCCTGGCCTGGCCTTGCCCTTTCTGGCCTGGCCTGGACTGACCTATCCTTGCCCTACCTGGCCTGGACTACACTGACCTAGCTTGGCCGTTCCTTCCCTTGCCTCACCTTGCCTTCCCTCGCCTGGCCTTTTCTGGTCTCGCCTGGACTCACCTCACCTGGCCTGGTCTGGCATCACCTAGCCTCATCTGACCTTGCCTGACCTCACCTAACCTTGCCTAGCCTTTCGTCTCCATGCCTTACCTGGACTGGCCTGGCCATGCTTGGACTGGCCCGACCTGTCCAGGTCTGGCCTTGCCTGAATTTGCATTGCCTTGCCTGGTATTGCCTTGACTTGCCTGGCCTGGCCATGCCTTGTTTGTCCTGGCCTTGCCTGGCCTACCCTGGCCTTGCCTTGCCTCACCTTGCATTGCTTTTCCTTGCCTGGCCTTGCTTTGCTTGACCTTGCCTTGCCTTGCCTGGCCTGGTCTGGCCTCTCCTGTTCTCGCGTCACCTAGCCTCTCCTGGCTTTGCGTGTACTGGCCTGCCCATGTATGACCTGGCCTTGCCTTGCCTGGCCTGTAGGGGCATGGCCTTACCTTGCCTGGCCTGGCCATGCCTTGTTTGTCCTGGTCTTGCCTACCCTGGCCTGGCCTGGCCTACCCTGGCCTGGCCTGGCCTGGCCTGCCCTGGCCTTCTTTTGTCCGGCTGTGCCTTGCCTGCCCTGGACTGGATTTGCCTTGCCTTGCATTCCCTGTCCTTGCCTTGCTTTGCCTTTCCTTGCCTGCTCTTGCCTGGCCTTGCCTTTCCTTGCTGTGTCTGGCCTTGTCTAGCCCTGTCTTCCATTGCCTTGCCTTGCCTGGCCTTCCGTTGCCTTGCCTAACCTGGCCTGTCTTGCCCTGGGCTGGCCTGGCCTCGCATTGCATTGCCTGGACAGGCCTGGCCATGCCTGGCCTTGCCTTCCCTTTCCTTGCTTGGCCTTGCCTGGCCTGCATTTGCCAAGCCATTCCTTGCCTGGCCCTGCCTGGCATTGACTTTCCTTGCCTTGCCTGACTTGGCCTTGACTTGCTTTGCCTTGTTTTTCCTAGCCTTGCATTGCCTTGCATTGCTTTTCCTTGCCTGGCCTTGCTTTGCTTGGCCTTGCCTTGCCTTGACTGGCCTGGTCAGGCCTCTCCTGTCCTCGCGTCACCTGGTCTCTCTTGGCTGTGCGTGTACTGGCCTGCCCTTGCATGACCTGGCCTTGCCTTGCCTGGCCTGTAGGGGCATGGCCTTACCTTGTCTTTCCTGGCCTGGCCTGACCATGCATTGCCTGGCCTGGCCTATCCTAGGCTAGCCTGGCTTTGCCTAACCTCTCCTGGCCTGCCACTGCCTTGTCTTTGCCTTGCCTGGCCTGGCCTGGCCTGGCCTAGCATTGCCTTGCATTTCCTTGCATTGCCTTGCATTGCCTGGCCTGTTTGAGACTGGCCAGGCCGAGCCTGCCCTGGCATTGCATTGCCTGTCATTGCCTGGCCTGACCTGGACTGGCCTGGCGTGGTCTGGTAATGCCTGGCCTCGCCTTGCCTGGCCTTGCCTTGTTTTGCCTTGCCTAGCCTTGCTTTGTCTTGCCTTGCTGTGCCTTCCTTGCCTGGCCTTGCCTTGCCTTGCCTTGCCTGGCCTTGCCTGGCCTGTCCTTGCCTGGCCTTGCATTCCTTTTCCTTGCCAAGCCTTGCTTTGCCTTGCTGGCCTGGCCATGCCTTGCCTTACCTGGCCTTGTCTGGCCAGGCCTGGCCTCGCATAACCTTGCCTATCCCTGCATGTGCTTGCATGGCCTGGCCTTGCCACCTCTCCTGGCCTGCCACTGCCTTGCCTGGCTTTGTCTTGCCTGGCCTGTCCAGGCATGGCCTTACTTTGTCTGGCCAGGCCGTGCCTGGCCTTGTTTTGCCTGGCCTGGCCTAACCTATTCTAGCTTAGCCTGGCCTTGCCTAACCTTTCCTGGACTTCCATCGCCTTGCCTGGCCTTGCCTGGCATGGACTGGCCAGGCCTTTCTTTGCCTGGCCTGGCCTGGCCATGCCTTGCCTGGCCTGGCCTTTCCTGGCCTGGCCAGGCCTGGTTTGGCCTAGCCTGGCCTCGCCTGGCATGGACTGGCCTGGCCTTTCTTTGCCTTGCTGGCCTGGCCATGCCTTGCCTTGCCTGGCCTTTCCTGGCCTGGGCAGGCCTGGCTTGGCCTGGCCTGGCCTCGCCTCGTCTGGCCTGGCCTGCCCTTGCCTTGTCAAAGTTGGCCTGCCCTGGCCTTGCCGTGCCTTTCCTAGTTTTGCCAGGCCTTGCCATGGCTTGTCTGGCCTGGACTGCATCGACCTGGCCTGGCTGAACCTGGCCTGGCTGAGCCTGTTCTGACTTGGCTGGGTCTGGCCTTGCCTTGCCTGGCCTTGCCTTGCCCTTTCTGGCCTGGCCTGTACTGGCCTGTCCTTGCCCTACCTGGCCTGGACTACACTGACCTAGCTTGGCCGTTCCTTCCCTTCCCTAGCCTGGCCTGGCCTGGCCTGGCTTGTCTTAGCCTGGCCAATCCTTGCTTGGACTTGCCTTGCCTTGCCTGGCCTGGCCTGTCCTAGCCCGGCCTACCTTTGCGCGGATTTGCATTGTCTGCCTTGCCTGGCCTGGCCTGGCCTAGCTTGGCCTATCCTTGCTTGGGCTTTGCTTCCCTTGCCTTGCCTGGCCTGGCCTGGCCTGTCCTAGCTTGGCCTATCCTTGCTTGGACTTTGCTTGCCTTGCCTTGCCTTGCCATGCCTTGCCTTGCCTGACATGGCGTTGCCTGGCCTTGCCTTGCCATGCCTTGCTTTGCCTGGCCTGGCTTGGTTTAGATGAGCCTAGCCTTGACAGGCCCGGCCTGGCCTGGCCTGGCCTTGCTGTGCATGGCGCCTTCCTTGGCCATGCCTTATCTGTTTTGACCTCTCCTGGCTTTGCCTCTCCTGGCCCTGCAAGGCCTCGACTCACCTGGCCTCTCAAGACACCATCTCGCCTGGCCTGCAGTAGCGTGGCCTGGCCCGGCCTTGCCTGGCCTTACCTTTTTTTTTTTTTGTCTTGCCTAACCTGGCCTGTTCTAGCCAGGCCTTGCCTGTCCTGGACTTGCCTTGCCTTTCCTGCCCTGACCTGGCCTGGCGTTGCCTTTCATGTCCTTGCCTGTCCTGGACTTGCCCGGCCTTGCCTCGTCTGGCCTGGCCTGGCATTCCCTAGCCTTGCCTGGCCTGGCATTGCCTTGCCTAGCCTGGCCTTACCTTGCATTGCCCTGCCTTGCCTGGCATGGCCTTGCCTTGCCTGGCCAGGACTGCTGTTGCCTTGCCTGGCCTGGCCTGGCCTGGCATTGCCTTGCCTTGCCTTGCCTTGCCGCGCGTGTACTGTCCTGATCTTGCATGGCCTTGCCTTGCTTTGCCTGGCCTATTCGGGCATGGCCTTATTTTGTCTGGCCAGGCCTTGCTTTGCCTTGCTGGCCTGGCCATGCCTTGCCTTACCTGGCCTTGTCTGGCCAAGCCTGGCCTCGCATAACCTTGCCTATCCCTGCATGTGCTTGCATGGCCTGGCCTTGCCACCTCTCCTGGCCTGCCACTGCCTTGCCTGGCTTTGTCTTGCCTGGCCTGTCCAGGCATGGCCTTACTTTGTCTGGCCAGGCCTTGCCTGGCCTTGTTTTGCCTGGCCTGGCCTGACCTATTCTAGCTTAGCCTGGCCTTGCCTAACCTTTCCTGGACTTCCATCGCCTTGCCTGGCCTTGCCTGGCATGGACTGGCCAGGCCTTTCTTTGCCTGGCCTGGCCTGGCCATGCCTTGCCTTGCCTGGCCTTTCCTGGCCTGGCCTGGCCTCACCTCCTCTGGCCTGGCCTGCCCTTGCCTCGTCAAACCTGGCCTGCCCTTGCTTGGCCTGGCCTCCCTGGCCTGCTCTGGCCTTGCCGTGCCTTGCCTAGTTTTGACTGGCCTTGCCTTGGCTTGTCTGGCCTGGACTGCATCGACCTGGCCTGGCTGAACCTGGCCTGGCTGAGCCTGTTCTGACTTGGCTGGGTCTAGCCTTGCCTTGCCTGGCCTTGCCTTGCCCCTTCTGCCCTGGCCTGGACTGGCCTCTCCTTGCCCTACCTGGACTGCACTACACTGACCTAGCTTGGCCGTTCCTTCCCTTGCCTTGCCTGGCCTGGCCTTGTCTTGCCTGGCCTGGCTTGGCCTTGCCTCGCCTTGCCTTCCCTCGCCTGGCCTTTTCTGGTCTCGCCTGGACTCACCTCACCTGGCCTGGTCTGGCATCACCTAGCCTCATCTGACCTTGCCTGACCTCGCCTAACCTTGCCTGGCCTTTCATCTCCATGCCTTACCTGGGCTGGCCTGGCCATGCTTGGACTGCCCCGGCCTGTCCAGGTCTGGCATTGCCTGACTTTGCCTTCCCTTGCCTGGCATTGCCTTGCCTTGCCTGCCCTTGCCTCGCCTTGCATTGCCTGGACAGGCCTGGCCATGCCTGGCCTTGCCTTCCCTTTCCTTGCTTGGCCTTGCCTGGCCTGCATTTGCCAAGCCATTCCATTCCTGGCTTTGCCTGGCATTGACTTGCCTTGCCTTGCCTGACCTGGCCTTGACTAGCTTTGCCTTGTTTTTCCTGGCCTTGCCTTGCCTTGCCTTGTTTTGCCTGGACTTGTCGTTCATTGCCTTGCCTTGCCTTGCCTTGCCTAGCCTGGTCTGGCCTGGCCTGGCCTAGAATTGCCTTGCATTTCCTTGCATTGCCTGGCTTCTACAAGACTGGCCTGGCGTGGTCTGGTAAAGCCTGGCCGGACCTTGCCTGGCCTTGCTTTGCCTGGCCTGGCCTGGCCTTGCTTTGTCTTTCCTTGCTGTGCCTTGCCTTGTCTTGCTTGACCTTGCCTTGCCTTGCCTGGCCTGGTCAGGCCTCTCCTGTCGTCGCGTCACCTGGTCTCTTCTGGCTGTGCGTGTACTGGCCTGCCCTTGTATGACCTGGCCTTGCCTTGCCTGGCCTGTAGGGGCATGGCCTTACCTTGTCTGGCCTGGCCTAGCCTGACCATGTATTGCCTGGCCTGGCCTATCCTAGGCTAGCCTGGCTTTGCCTAACCTCTCCTGGCCTGCCATTGCCTTGTCTTTGCCTTGCCTATCCTGGCCTGGCCTGGCCTTGCCTCGCCTTGCCTTCCCTCGCCTGGCCTTTTCTGGTCTCGCCTGGACTCACCTCACCTGGCCTGGTCTGGCATCACCTAGCCTCATCTGACCTTGCCTGACCTCACCTAACCTTGCCTGGCCTTTCGTCTCCATGCCTTACCTGGACTGGCCTGGCCATGCTTGGACTGTTGCGGCCTGTCCAGGTCTGGCCTTGCCTGAATTTGCATTGCCTTGCCTGGCATTACCTTGACTTGCCTGGCCTGGCCATGCCTTGTTTGTCCTAGTCTTGCCTGGCCTTGCCTTGCCTACCCTGGCCTTGCCTTGCTTGGCCTTGCCTGGCTTCTCCTGTCGTCGCATCACCTGGTCTCTCCTGGCTGTGCGTGTACTGGCCTGCCCTTGTATGACCTGGCCTTGCCTTGCCTGGCCTGTAGGGGCATGGCCTTACCTTGTCTGGCCTGGCCTGGCCTATCCTAGGCTAGCCTGGCTTTGCCAACCTCTCCTGGCCTGCCATTGCCTTGTCTTTGCCTTGCCTATCCTGGCCTGGCCTTGCCTGATCTGTCCTGGCTTGGCCAGGCCTTGCCTGGACTTTCCTGCCCTGGCCTTGCCCTGCCTGACCTGGCCTTGTCCGGCCTATCTTTGCTTGTACTTGCCTTGCCTTGCCTGGCCTTGCCAGGGGGGAAGGGGAGCAGTGTGAATCTGCATGCATTCCCTGCTGCAGGGCTGTGCTCGCAGTGGTGCAGTTGGTTTGTTTTTTTCTTGGGAGGCTGGGAAGGAGCTCCGCAGGCCTGGCTCAGGGCCTGCTGGCCCTAAGGAGGCCCCTCTGGGCCCAGCCCCTCATGCTTTGGTCAGGCTGGCAACGGCAGTTGGTATCTGTGGGGTGAGAGAAGTCTGTGTAGAAATGGTGGTACTTAGGAGGAAGACACGATTTGTATTTTTCACTGTTTTGTGGAGACACTCGGGTGAAAAAGCGCTGTGCTTTATGGCACAGTTTCCTTGAGCAAAGGATGCTTTGGCAGCAGAGGTTTGCTGTCAGGAGGCATGAAAGCACTGAAGCAAATGTTGCTGTGCACTGGGCCCAGAGACATCAGCTCACAGCACGTCCCTGGAGGTGGATGTCTGCAAGCTTTATGTCTGCCAGTGCTCCAAAGGCTTCATAGTCAACTGCCGATGGCTCTTTCGCTTTTTAGGGCATGGGAACAGATGGCAACACACTGATGGGAGTGATGATGTCCTGCTCAGAAATGGATATGCTGGGTGGCAGAAGAGGATTCTTGGCCAAGTATGGAAAATCTCTCTGTTCCTACCTGAAGGGAAATGTTTCCAAGTGAGAAATGCACAGCTGGATTTGCAGGATGCCTTGAAGGAGGTGACCCCCAATTGACATCAGTTGGGTATTTTAAAGCAGCTGAGATTAAGGAGATGTTACAAACAAAGTTCTGAAAATTTTCCTGAACATTCCTAGTACTTAAATCGTCTAATAGAATATAAGCAAAGCAAAAAAAAAAAAAAAAACACCCAGAACAATGACTGTATGTTCTGAAAAGAAACCAGCTTTGATAGAGATTAAAAAAATATTCACATTCCTTTTTCTTTTTCTCTCAATAAATTAATTTGCTCTTACCTTCTCTCTCTGCTCTCCTGCTCTCTCCACGTGCCTTCCCACTTCCTGCATCTTCTGCTCTTCTACTGTTGAACTCCTATCTTCCTTCATTTCTCTTCCTTTCTACCTTTGGAATCTCTTCCCTCCCTTCTCTCTTCTGTCTTTTCTAACTTCTCTCTACTATCTTCCTGTCCTCTATTTTTTTTTCCATACTTTTCTTTCTTTTCTCTGCTCCATTTTTTTTTTTCTTTTTTTCCTTCTTCTGCACTTCCCTGCTCTGCTGTTCTGTCCTTCCTGTTCTTCCCCGCCCGTTACTCATTTTTTCCTGTTTTCTCTCTTTTCTGCCCTGTATCTGCAGCTGCTCTTCTACTACTAAGTTCCTCTCCCTTGGTTTTATCCTCTCCTCTTCTGCTGGATCATTCTTCCCTCTGTCCTCACTCCCCTTTATTTTGTATCTGCATTCCTCTTTTGCAGTTCTGCCATCCTTGTGCCCTCACTCCATTTCTCCATCTGCACTCTCCTGCTGTTTTCTTCCCTGCTTTCCTCACACCTCTTTTGTCTGCATCAGCTCTAATCTTCAGCTGTTCTTTCTTCCATTTATCCTCACTCTTTCATTTGCACCTGCACACCTCCTGTTCTGTTTTCTATCAAATCCTCACTCCCTTTCCTTCTGCTTTGACACTCCTGCTTTCCATTCTTCCCTGCTTCCTCACTCCTCTTTCTTCTGCATCTGCAGTCGTCTTCTTCTCGTCCTTCTTCCCTGTATCCTCACTACTCTTTCTTCTGCATCCACTCTTCTGTGCTTTTTTCCCCTATATCATCACTCCTTTTTCTTCTACATCTGCTCTTCACTTCTGCTGTTCCTTGTTTCCTTGTTCCTCTCTTCCTTGTTTCCTCACTTTTTCTTCATCTGCTCTCCTCTGCTGTTCTTTCTTTCCTGTCTCCTTTCTTCTTTCTACATCTGCTCTCCTCTTCTGCTCCTTCTTCCCTCTCTCTTCATTTCTCTTTCTTCTCCTTCTGCACTCCTCTTCTGCTATTCTTTTTCCCTGCTCCCCCCCCTCTTACTGCTGCATCTGCACTCCTCTGCTACTGTTTTTATCTATCCTCACTCCTCTTTCTTCTGCATTTGTACTCCAGATCTTCTATTCTTTCTTCCCTGTGTAATCATTGCTTTTTCTTCTGCATCTGAACTCCTCTTCTGCTCTTCGTTCTTCCCTGTATCCTCACTGTTCTTTCTTCTGCATTTGCACTCTTCTTCTCCTGTTCTTTCTTCCATGTGTCCTTTCTCCTCTTTTCTGCATCTTCTCTTCTGCTGTCCTTTCTTCCTCTGTATCCTCACTCCTCTTTCTTCTGCATCCACACTCTTCTTCTGCTGTTCTTTCTCCCTTGCTTCCACTTTCCTCTTTCTTCTCCATCTGCACTGCTTTTTGCAATCCTTTCCTCACTGCAACCTCACTCCTTTTTATTCTGCATCTGCACTCCTTCCTCGTTGGCTTTTTTTTTTTTAATCTTTTTCCTCACTTCTCTTTTTGTCTGCATCTGCATTCCTCTTTGTCTTTCTTCCCTGTATTCTGACTGCTCATTCACCTGCATCTGCACTGCTCTTCTACTGTCCTTTTTTGCCTGTATTCTCACTGCTCCTTCATCTGCATCTACTCTTCCCTTTTGCTCTTTTCTTCTGTCTCCTCACTTCTATTCTGCATCTGCTCTCCACTTCTGTTGTTTCCTCCTGTGTACTCACTCCTCTTTCTTCTGCATCTGCTCTCCTGTTCTGCTGTCCTTTCTTCTGTTTATCCTTGCTATTTTTTATTCATCTGCACTCCTCTTCTGCTCTTCTTTCTTCCACACGTACTCCTCTCTCTTCTGCATTCACACTCCTTTTCTGCTTTCTTTCTTACCTGCTTCCTCCTTTCTGTTTCTTCTGCTTCTGCTCTCCTCCCCAGTGAACAATGGGACAGCCATTGCAACTTATTTGTAGACACAGGTTATGTAATTACTGAAGGTTTCAGACCTGCTCAGTGATAACAGCCTTTCTCTTCTTTGCATGAGAAGAGCAGATATCATGTCTACTTTTGTGGTTATTGTTTTGAAAAACTGATGTGGCAAAAAGATCCATTCCAGTATTAAAAGACGATCCTGTAAAGCATTATCTCACTGAAAGAGAAAAGCATAGGGCTGAAAATCTGGATCTAGTTTTGTCAGTTAAATCAGGAAGGCAGGGTTGTATTGCTGAGCTTGCCCGTGAGACATTGTTGTGGCAACCTGCTGCAAAGCTCTGCAGGTGTCAGTGATCTTTTGGAATTTAAAGCTGGATTGTCCTTTAATAACTGAAATAACAGGCACAGGTTTCTTTAGATATTCCCAGCAAAGCCTGATGCAATTTGTCAGTGGTTTATGGGCTGGTGCAGCCTATTTCCGTGACTAGTGGGGTGGAGGGATTCGTGAATCCGCGCCTCTGGAAAGGGGAAGCAGAGGACCCTAAAATAATTAAAAACAATGGCAACAGTCTAAGGAGAAACAAACTAATTTACTAAATATGGTATTGGAATGCAAGATAACACACTATAATACAATATAATTAGGATTGAAGCTAGTAAATCAAATATGAGAGAGAGTGCCTGAAAGGTGGAAATGCCTCACCATAGTGTTGAGGGTGAGAAGCGCAGTTGGGCCAAGCAGCAGGGAGGAGAGCCTGACAATTGAAATGAGGATGTCAGGTGACCTACCAAGGCCTTGTATCTGTTACCCTGAGCAGAAGTGACAACAGAACAGCAAACAGTCTTCTGGGGAATGTTGTAGTTCTCTTCTGGACAGGTACCCGAACCTGGAGCATTAACTCTTTAACACCCAGTGCGCTACATGATGTTATGATGTGGAATACCAATAACCAAAAATCATAAAACCATGACACAATTTAAAGTCCCTAACAGCCTTTGTATATCATTTAGAGTTTGAATGTCCAAATCCACTTTACGGCATTGTGGAGCAGTAGTTTGATTTGTAATTTGCCACCCCAAATAATTCCATGACGAACTCTCTTGGACCTTTTCTGGAGCTACCTCTAACCACAGCTTCTTATGCTGTCAACAACTGTCAACATGGCATATCACATTTCTTTAGTTGACTTGGTTGCCACAAAAATGTCATCCATATAATGATAGATAGCAAAATTAAACAGTTTTTGCCTTGCAGGGGTTAAGGCTCTGGCAACAACCCATTAACAGATTATAGGGCTGTTTTTCATGCCCGTGTGCATGGCAAAGAGGTATACAGGTATTGGACCAGAGAGATTATCGCGTTACACAGGAGTAATGAAATAAAGATCTTACCTGTGTCCTGAGCTCACAGAAGGGCTCCAAGGGGAGTGATCTCCAGATAGAGATCCTTCCTCCTTGGGAGTCAGCCCTTAAATGGGGTCTAGGAGGATCTTAGACCTTCCAGTCACTCAGGTGAAATTGCGTTCACCTGTGCTCCTGCAGCTGACTCAGCGCTTGCCTCAAGTGGTCAATCAGAGGATCAGGCCGTGATTCAACAGTTCCCATACACCAAGGTAATACCATCCAATCTTAGAATCACAGAGGTTGGAAAAGACCCACAGGGTCACCCAGTCCAACCATTCACCCATCACCAGTGGTTCTCACTAAACCATGTCCCTCAACACAGTGTCCAAACATTCCTTGAACACCTCCAGGGTCAGTGACTCCACCACCTCTCTGGGCAGTCCATTCCAGTGCCTGACCACTGTTTCAGAGAAGTAGGATTTCCTAATGTCCAGCCTGAACCTTCCCTGGTGCAGCTTGAAGCCATTCCCTCTAGTCCTATCACTGTCACACGAGAGAAGAGGCCGATCCCCAGCTCACTACAACCTCCCTTCAGGTAGTTATAGAGAGCAATAAGGCCTCCCCTGAGCCTCCTCTTCTCTAGACTGAACAATCCCAGCTCCTTCAGCCGCTCTTCATAAGGCCTGTGCTCCAGACCCCTCACCAGCTTTGTTGCCCTCCTCTGGACACGCTCCAGGGCCTCGATGTCTTTCTTACAGCCAGGGGCCCAAAACTGGATGCAGTACTCAGGGTGCAGCCTCACCAGTGCTGAGTACAGGGGGACAATTACTTCCCTGTTCCTGCTGGCCACAATATTTCTGATACAAGCCAGGATGCCATTGGCCTTCTTGGCCACCTGGGCACACTGCTGGCACATGTTCAGTCAAGCATCAGTCAATACCCCCTGGCCCATTTCCTCTACACAGTCTTCCAGCCACTCTGCCCCAAGCCTATAGCGTTGCCTGGGGTTATTGCGGCCAAAGTGCAGGACGCGGCATTTGGTCTTGTTGAACCTCATCCCATTGGCTTCAGCCCAGCTATCCAGCCTGTCTACATCCCTCCATAGGCCCTCGCTACCCTCAGGGAGATCAACACTTCCAGCCAAGTTGGTGTCATCTGCATACTTACTGAGGCTGCACTCAATGCCTTCATCCAGGCCCTCAATACAGATACTGAAGAGGACAGGCCCCAGCACCCATCCCTGGGGAACACCACTCGTGACCTGTCACCAGCTGGGTTTAACTCTATTCACCAATGATACTGCTGAGTTGATGCCAACGCATTTACAGAGGGGATGGAAAATGCAAACCTAGGAGCATCATTGGGGTCCAAGGAATGGTAAAATAAAAATAATCTTTTAAGTCAGTAACAGTTAGGCGCCAATTTTTCAGTATCATTGAAGGGGGATGGGAGTCCTGGCTGTAAAGCTCCCATATCCTCAGTAATCAGCATTAATCTGTCACAAATCATACAATAGTCGCCGCTTTCCACTCTTCTTCCATATGACAAACACTGGCGAGTTCTAGGGCTGGTACTGGGGACTATATGTCTGGCCTGCAATTGTTCCTAAGCTAAATTATGTAAATGATGCAAAATCCCTGAAACATCAAATCTTTGTGGGGGGTTTCCCAATTCCAGTGTACAGGTTAAGGTAGGTCAAGCATCTGACACTTTTAGTGTCCATAATATTCAGCCCCCCTCCCCTCCCCCCCCAATCCCCCGTCCATGGGTGCAGCTGGTACTGACTGTGCCTGAAAATAAGTCAATTGAGCAATATGAGCACTGGTACTCCGCATGGGGGCATGGATGTCTAGATCATAATTTTAACCTGTCCAGTATAAGCAGCATCTGTAAGTCCAGGTGACACAGAAAGACCTTGCATTGTGGCTGATGAATGCCCTAAAAGCAAAGTGCTCAGTGCATTTCCCAATGGACCATTTACCCTAGTAGCCACTGCTCACACTGCTGTGGAATCAAGGTTACTGGTTCAGAGACTGTCAGGTCAAGTGCAGTGCTGCCACAAGTCTTGGCATATAATCGAGGGACGCTGGAATCAGCTGTGATGTTGAGGAAGCGCTGCGTCTGCTTGTGTTGCCACACGCCTCCACCGTGCACACTGACCCCCATTTCCCTGCACGGATTGCCCATCTTTCACGATACCTCAAACAGACTCCTGGTCCGGGGGCCAAGGGGCCTCTTTATTAGGACAGTCTCAGCTTAAATGACCTGGTTGTTCACATGCAAAGCAGTTTCATGAGTTCAATTTCATGGCTGCGAACACTGAAGCCGTCATGTTACACTGGTGCTGCATAGTCCCTATTTTACTACATAAGTCTATCATTTGCAGAAGCGCAGAGTTAGATAAAGGGCAAAGCGCCTTTTGGCAATCCTCCTTAGCATTTTCTATTGAGAGATTTTGTAACAGTATCTCATTCCTGATTTGCTTGTCAAGGCTGTCCTTTCAGCTTAACAGTAAACTGCTCAATAGGGCTCAATAAGACCCTGTTTAATGCTGGTAAATGCTTTCTGCAGCTTTCCAGCTTTAAACAGGGGCGGGCACCTTGCAGCAGCAGCGCTCTCTGGGGGCTGCGATTTTTCTTCTCCCCGGCCAGGGGAGCGGTTGGAGTCGTGGATTGGATCCAGGCAGGAGCTGCTTCCCGCACCGAGGGTCAGCGGTGGGGGTGGCGGGGAGTGTGATAGGGAGTGGTTGGAAGAATTTGTCCTTCCTTGTTGAATTTGTTTGAGTGCTTCCAATATTTGATGCCAAACAGGTAAAAGTTTAGCAGCTGTTTTATCTGCAGGAGAGGGATCGGGTTCTTTCTCTGGGTCCTCGGGCCCGGCATCTAGTGGGTTGTCTGACGCATCCTGCTGATTGTTTAAGGTTGCACCTAACGACGGAGATGCTGCGGACTCTGCAGAGCCTGCCAAATCCATATGGTTCCTTAAAATCTCAAAAAACAGTTCTCCATGGCCCTAAAAGGCTTTGTGCTACAGTATCTGAGTGAGTAGCAGCGTCCCAGAGTTTCAACCCCACTCGTTCCCATATGTCTGTATCGTGGATGGAGACACTAGTCACTCCATCTACACAGCTGGAAACCCATACAAGAACACATTTCAATTCAGAAGAATCTACGTTTGCACGATGCTTTCAGAGAATACCCTCCATCATCTGATAAACTTCTTTTGTTCCTTGGACATATCACTGCCTATAGTTCCCCACTGCTCACCTCTGTCCAGCAGAGATGATGATGCCACGTGTCTGGTCTTGCTCCCTTTCAGCAGTTTTTGGGTCCAGCTTCCTTTCAGTGGCCCTTCAGTCATGCTTCCTTTCAGCAGCCCTAATTCCTTGCCACCAGTCAGCTTGATTGCTGATTATCTCCTGAGGCTGACCCTGATACAGAGTCCCTGTTTGGGTGCCATTTGTGGCAATGAGGCACAGACTCAAATGTGAACAATCCAAATCATTTATTGCAGGTTCTCACATCACTTACATACATTCACAAGTTTTCCTTTCTTAGCTTTCCCATCTGCCCCTTACAACTTTCCCATGCACATTTACATGTCAACAAAGTATCCCACAAACACTCCATAGCTGTGCATGCAGGCACTTATTCAATCAGAGCCATGGGCCATTTCTTTTGTTTTTCTCTTCTAGAGATGTCCTTGGTTCTCAGCCTTGCTATCTCAGCCATTGCTTTCTCAGCTGTGTATCTTGCTTCACAGCTGCTGCTCTGAATTGTCTTTCTTTTATTCCCACACCTTTTGACCCCTTCTTTCACCCCTTTTTATCAAACTGAATATGATTTGCATGTAACTCCTCCATGGTGTTCCAGCTTCCTAACAAACTGGGAAATGAACCAAAGGCCCCGTCTAATATCTGTTAAATGTGGTCACGGAAGAAACCCATCATAAAGCCCTTTGCAATATGATGTTACTGATGTTTTTTTTTTTTTTCCAGTGCCAGAGTTAACACAGTGCAGGAGTTCTATCCAAAACATGGTTGTTGGAAAGTAACTGAGTTTTGATAAGAGATGTGTATGTGTCCCATATAATAGGATTACCCCTCTTATGGTTTATATTGTGGGGCATCCTGCACACAATATCCTCTGAAAATTCTATAGACTATAGCAATATTTGCACTTGCCCAACTAGTATATATATATATCAGCATTTAAATTGCTTTGGAGATGCTCAAATGGAAAATTCTATCCATATTTAACTTTGGAACAATGTGCAGTGTTGCAGTGTGGTATAGTAATACCTTCACTCTGCCTAAATAGTGTTCAATTTTTGCTAACCATGGGACAAATATCTCTGTGATATTAGAAAACATATGGGCTCCATCTACGGTCCTGGCAAAACACCAAATCATCTTTGAAAACATTATCTGGCAAGTGTATTGTCAAATTGGACCTCTATTCTTTTTTTAAATATTCTTATTTCTATTATTTTTTATTAGTTGGTATTGTTAATTATATGATTATTCAACTACTTTCTTGTGTCTCTTTTCACTTTCCCCTTTCTATTTGTTATACCACACTCATTTCTTCACTCCTGGAGAGTCACCGGGAGGTGTCTGCGGCAAAACTGAATAACTCCAATTGTTGCCCAAAGATTGATGATAATGGCAGCTTACGCAACGTGTTGTTTCTTCTATGTACTGTGTAACCACTTCAACTGATAATGGACATGTCCAACAGACCAGGCCAACATTTGTAACCAAGCTCAAGAAATCCTTTGTAGCAATTGTGTGATTGTGTAACATTTAAACCCCCTCAGCCCCCACCCTTCTTTCCTTTATGCTTGCTTCTTTTTTTTCTTTCCTCACCATCATAGATGGTCATATACACATCAATTTCAAGCAACCTTTGTGCCACCAGGTGTTGTGAAAGACAAAACTGTATTTCTTTTTGTCTCACAGCTTGCTTCATGAGACCTTTTCAGTGATAGGACTAACTAACAGCTGCTAATTCTAGGGGGGCGAGTGCTGGGTGTCACTCTGCCACAGTACTGCTGCTCATGAGTGTAAAGAAGCAGAAGTGGACAAGCAGTCCTTTTGGGGGGGCAGCTTGAAGGAGCTGACCACTGCAATAGGCAGTAATGCTACGCATGGCAACAAAGGCACCACTCCCTGCTGGCTTCTCTGTTGGGCAGGGTGTGTCACACTGACAGAGAGAAAAGAAGAAAAAAAACTGAGAAATGGGAGATAAAAGGCCCTCACCAAAATAAGGACTTTGGAGAAGAACTCCAAATAAACCTTACAGAGGAATTCCCTGAGGGGAAAACCCTCTTTCAAAAGACCCCCCCAGAGCCTGCTGGCTGCAAAGCTCCCTGGCTTTCTCCCATCCCCTGCAGTGATAGGACAATTCTTGAGATCAACGGGCGCACTATGAACCTCATCGGACCCGCAGTGGTGATCATCTCTCTCGCGCACTACAAAGACTCCTTGCTTTTATATCTCTTTTCTATGCCCACCTTCCCCTCCCCATCTCTCTAAAGACAAAGGATTTGTAATAAACTGGTCAGGCTAACATTTGACCTGTTGTAGCTTAATCTCACTGTCCAGGTATACATATATGAAAAGAACCTCCTCCCTCTCCTATAAATTGGAGTGAGACATTGTCATTGGCACATCGAGCTGGAAATAATTCCCTCTCGGGGTTGTCGAGGCACTATAAAAGTTTGCCAAGCGAAGTTGTGGATGCCCCGGTCTCTGGAAGCGTTCAAGGCCAGGCTGGATGGAGCCCTGGGCAGGCTGACTCAGTGGGCGGTATCCCTGCCCACAGCAGCGCAGTTGGAGGTAAAAGTTCTTTAATGTCTCTTCCTACCCAAGCCATTCCATGATTCTATGTTTCTATGATGTAAGCACTGGCCCCCACCAGCCCTGGTGCAGTGCATCACAAGATGAGCGGCTCACGGGCAGCCTCCACCGGCTTCACGGGGCCGTGAGGTCACAATGCCCCGCTACATGGCTGTGCAGAGCTGTGATGTCACAAGGCCCAGCTGTGATGCTGTCCCATGGCACAGGCATTGCTCGGCGCCTGACCCAACGGCAGCACTTGCTGTGGCTGCAGCGGTGGTGGTGGCAGCATGGCACGTGTGGGGGGCCACGGCCCCTGCCCGCCTTGTCCTCCTCCTGCTACTGATGTCCCTGCGTTCCTGGGAGATTTGTGCTGCTCCGCTTCCAGTACAGGGAGCAGGTGAGTGGGCAGCGATGGATCCAAAGCTGAGCGGCGCGAGGGGCAAGAAGTCAGGCTGAGTTGCCATGGCCCTACACCACCCTTCCCTGGGGCTACCTCCCATGGTGGACGTTAGGCAGAGGGGACAGGCAGCACCGCAGGAGCCAGCCAAGAGCCTGTGGCAGCGCTTGCTCCCCAGGGCTGGCTCCAAACCATGCCAGACCATGACTCTGCTGCTTGCTGCTGGAGCACGGCCTTCATCCTGGGGAGATGCCCTGGGTGAGAGCTCACAAGATGTGTGCTGGGAAAAGCATGAGCATTTCTGCTCCAGCTTGGTGGTACTCCCCATAGACAAATCCCGGTTTCCAACACAGAGCCCCCACCCACAGCCCAGAGGAAGAGGCAGGTGTGTTTTCCTCCAGTGCTTGGTGTGACCTTCCTTTGTGTACACCAGAGGTGCCCAGTAAGAAAGTCCCAAAGGGCTGAATCTTCTTCTGTGTGGTCCATAAGGGTTGTTGCACGTGGCGTGGAGAACGTATCATGTAAGCTGCCAGGTGGCAGCCAGAGGTCCTCCTGGCCACTCTGCTACTGTGCAAATCATGACCTGCGTCTTTCTCCCGCCCCCTTGCCTGACCCACCTCCAGTTGCTAAGGGAGAAGAATATCACAACATCCCCAGTAATGGGAACTTCTCTAATCAGTTCTTCTTGATTGTAGATGATGACATTGGTGCGCCCTATTCAGATGATAGTCTGAATCCAGGTTTTGTGCCTCGGGGTCAACCCAGAGGTAGGTTCTGAGTAGTGTCTGTTCCATGAAGGCAGAAA
>NW_024096057.1:0-44091 GCF_016699485.2 Gallus gallus
CCCCCCATTAATCGATGCCCCCCCCCGTTGCCCCCCCCTCATTTATCATTGCCCCCCCATATCCATACCCCACCCACCCCAACATTGCCCCCCCCTCCCATTTATCGGTGCCCCCCCCCATATCCATACCCCCCCACCCCCCCCGTTGCCCCCCCCCATTTATCGGCGCCCCCCCCCATATCCATACCCCCCCTACCCCCCCCATTGCCCCCCCCCATTTATCGATGCCCCCCCCTCATTGCCCCCCCCCCATTTATCGGCGCCCCCCCATATCCATACCCTCCCCCCCACCCCCCCATTGCCCCCCCCCCACATTTATCGGTGCCCCCCCCCCCATATCCATACCCCCCCCACTCCCCCATATGACCCCCTTTGCCCTCCCCCCATTTATTGCCCCCCCCCCACAAATGCCCCCCCCCCATATCCATCCCCCCCCCACCCCCCCTCTGCCCCCCCCATTTATCGGCGCCCCCCCCATATCCATACCCCCCCACCCCCCCCATTGCCCCCGCCCCATTAATCGGCCCCCCCCCCATATCCATACCCCCCCCACCCCCCCCTCTTTATCGGTGCCCCCCCCCCATTAATCGTTGCCCCCCCCCTCACCGGGCAGCAGTGAATACGTAATGGGCGCCCTCAGCTCCGCGTCGCCGTCCTCAGCGTGAATGGAGGCGGGGCTGAACCGCAACGGGGCGCCCTTTGGGGGGGGGCGCACATACGTGGGAGGGGGGAGGGGAGCAAAAGGGGGGCGTTTGGGGGGGGGCGTCCATGGGGGGTCTATTGGGGGGTCTATGGGGGGGTGAGGGGGTCTATGGGGGGGTCTATGGGGGGATGTGGGGGTCTATGGGGGGGGTCTGTGGGGGGGTCCATGGGGGGGTGAGGGGGTCTATGGGGTGGGGGCGTCCATGGGGGGTCTATGGGGGGGTCTATGGGGTGGGGGCGTCCATGGGGGGTCTATGGGGGGGTCTATGGGGGGGTGAGGGGGTCTATGGGGGGATGTGGGGGTCTATGGGGGGGGTCTATGGGGGGATGTGGGGGTCTATGCGGTGGGGGTCTATGGGTGGGGGCGTCCATGGGGGGTCTATGGGGGGGTGAGGGGGTCTGTGGGGGGGGTCTATGGGGGGGGTCTATGGGGGATGTGGGGGTCTATGGGGGGGTCTATGGGGTGGGGGCGTCCATGTGGGGTCTATGGTGGGGTCTATGGGGGGATGTGGGGGGGTGAGGTGGTCTATGGGGGGGTCTATGGGGTGGGGGCGTCCATGGGGGGTCTATGGAGGGGGTCTATGGGGGATGTGGGAGTCTATGGGGGGGTCTATGGGGTGTCTATGGGGGGTGAGGGGGTCTATGGGGGGATGTGGGGGTCTATGGGGGGGGTCTGTGGGGGGATGTGGGAGTCTATGGGGGGGTCTATGGGGTGGGGGCGTCCGTGGGGATCTATCGGGGGGGTCTATGGGGTGGTGAGGGGGTCTATGGGGGGATGTGGGGGTCTATGGGGGGGGTTTATGGGGGGATGTGGGGGTCCATGGGGTGGGGGTCTATGGGGGATGTGGGGTCTATGGGGGGGGTCTGTGGGGGGATGTGGGGGTCTATGGGGGGGTCTATGGGGGATGTGGGGGGGTGAGGTGGTCTATGGGGGGGTCTGTGGGGGGATGTGGGGGTCTATGGGGGGGTCTATGGGGTGGGGGCGTCCATGGGAGGTCTATGGGGGGGTCTATGGGGGGATGTGTGGGTTTAAGGGGGTGGGGTTTATGGGGAGGTCTATGGGGTGGGGGTCTATGGGGTGGGGGCGTCCATGGGGGGTCTATGGGGGGGTCTATGGGGTGGGGGCGTCCATGGGGGGTCTAGGGGGGGGTCTATGGGGGGTGAGGGGGTCTATGGGGGGATGTGGGGGTCTATGGGGAGGGTCTATGGGGGGGTCTATGGGGTGGGGGCGTCCATGGGGGGTCTATGGGGGGGTCTATGGGGGGGTGAGGGGGTCTATGGGGGGATGTGGGGTCTATGGGGGGGGTCTATGGGGGATGTGGGGGTCTATGGGGGGGGTCTATGGGGGGATGTGGGGGTCTATGCGGTGGGGGTCTATGGGGTGGGGGCGTCCATGGGGGGTCTATGGGGGGGTGAGGGGGTCTGTGGGGGGGTCTATGGGAGGGGGTCTATGGGGGGGGTCTATGGGGGATGTGGGGGTCTATGGGGGGGTCTATGGGTGGGGGCGTCCATGTGGGGTCTATGGGGGGGTCTATGGGGTGGGGGCGTCCATGTGGGGTCTATGGGGGGGTCTATGGGGTGGGGGCGTCCATGTGGGGTCTATGGGGGGTCTATGGGGTGGGGGCGTCCATGTGGGGTCTATGGGGTGGGGGCGTCCATGGGGGTCTATGGAGGGGGTCTATGGGGGGATGTGGGAGTCTATGGGGGGGTCTATGGGGGTGTCTATGGGGGGGTGAGGGGGTCTATGGGGGGATGTGGGGGTCTATGGGGGGGGTTTATGGGGGGATGTGGGGGTCCATGGGGTGGGGGTCTATGGGGGATGTGGGGGTCTATGGGGGGGGTCTGTGGGGGGATGTGGGGGTCTATGGGGGGGTCTATGGGGGATGTGGGGGGGTGAGGTGGTCTATGGGGGGGTCTGTGGGGGGATGTGGGGGTCTATGGGGGGGTCTATGGGGTGGGGGCGTCCATGGGAGGTCTATGGGGGGGTCTATGGGGGGATGTGTGGGTTTAAGGGGGTGGGGTTTATGGGGAGGTCTATGGGGTGGGGGTTTATGGGGTGGGGGCGTCCATGGAGGTCTATGGGGGGGGTCTATGGGGGGATGTGGGGGTCTATGGGGGGGTCTATGGGGTGGGGGCGTCCATGGGGGGGTGAGGGGGTCTGTGGGGGGGGTCTGTGGGGGGATGTGGGGGTCTATGGGGGGGGTCTATGGGGCATGTGGGGGTCTATGGGGGGGTCTATGGGGTGGGGGCATCCATGGGGGGTCTATGGGGGGGTGAGGGGGTCTGTGGGGGGATGGGGGGTTTATGGGATTGGGGTTTAAGGGTGGGGGCGTCCATGGGGGGTCTATGGGGGGGTCTATGGGGGGGTGAGGTGGTCTATGGGGGGAGGTGGGAGTCTATGGGGGGGTCTATGGGGGGATGTGGGGGTCTATGGGGGGGTCTATGGGGTGGGGGCGTCCATGGGGGGGTCTATGGGGGGATGTGGGGGTCTATTGGGGTGGGGTTTATGGGGGGATCTATGGGGTGGGAGTTTATGGGGTGGCGGCGTTCATGGAGGTCTATGGGGGGGGTCTATGGGGGGGTCTGTGGGGGGATGTGGGGGTCTATGGGGGGGTCTATGGGGTGGGGGCGTCCCTGGGGGGTCTATGGGGGGGTCTATGGGGGGTTGAGGTGGTCTGTGGGGGGTGTCTATGGGGAGGTCCCTCCCCCCCCCTCCCCCAGGTTCCCCATTTATGGGACCCCCCCCCCCACCATAGACCCCCCTTCCCCCCCCCCCGATAGACCCCCCCCCATAGACGCCCCCACCCCATAGACCCCCTACCCCATAGACCCCCACATCCCCCCATAGACCCCCCCCATAGACGCCCCCACCCCATATACCCCCCCATAGACCCCCACATCCCCCCTAGACCCCCCCACAGACCCCCACATCCGCCCATAGACCCCCCCCCATAGACCCCCACATCCCCCCATAGACCCCCCATGGACCCCCCCCCATAGACCCCCCCACCCCACACACCCCCACACCCCTCCATAGTCCCCCATAGACCCCCCATAGAACCCACCCCATAGGCCCCCTACCCCATAGACCCCCACATCCACCCATAGACCCCACATAGACCCCCCCACATCCCCCCATAGACCCCCCCATAGACGCCCCCACCCCACACACCCCCACATCCCCCCATAGACCCCCCCCCTACCCCTCATAACCCCAATATCCCCCATGGCCCTGCATCTTCCCATACTCTTCAGAACCACATACCCCCCAACACCCCCCATACCCCCCATCCCCCCCCATACCCCAATACCCCCATACCCCCCACCCCCAATACACCCCAATACCCCCCCATACCCCTCCATAACCCCCAATACCCCCCATAACCCAATACCCCCATACGCCCCATAACCCCAAAACCCCCCAATACCCCCCATACCCCCCCATACCCCAATACCCCCCATACTCCCCCATATCCCCCATACCCCTCATAACCCCACTACCCCCCATACCCCCCATACTCCCCTATACCCCCATACCCACATACTCCCCCATACCCCAATATTCCCCATACCCCCCATACCCCCATTCCCCCCAATACCCCCCATAACCCCAATACCCCTCATACCCCCCATACCCCCCTATACCCCCATACCCCAATACCCCCCCCATACCCCCCCATACTCCCCATACCCCAATACCCCCCCATACCCCCCCACACTCCCCATACCCCAATACCCCCCATACCCCCCCAACACCCCCCATCCCCCCCCATACCCCAATACCCCCCATACCCCCATTCCCCCCAATACCCCCCATACCCCCCATAACCCCCAATAACCCCCATACCCCCCATACCCCCCCACACCCCCCATAGACCCCCCATACCCTCCTATATCCCCCATACCCCCCATAACCCCAATACCCCCAATACCCCCCATACCACCCAATACCCCCCATCCCCCCCATACCCCAATACCTCCCATACCCCCCCATATCCCCCATAACCCCCATACCCCCCAAACCCCCCCATCACCCCATACCCCTCATACCCCAATACCCCCCATACCCCCCCAATACCCCCCATCCCCCCCATACCCCAATACCCCCCAATACCCCCAATACCCCCCGTCCCCCCCCGCCCCCCCCTCACCGGCAGCTCCCCCTGGGTGATGTTGGCGGTGTATGTGGGGCTGAGGCAGAGGTGTGGGGCGGGGGGGGGCGCGCAGGGCAGGAATTGGGGGTACTGATCGTCCCCGTCCTGAACGCGGACACGGACACGCCTGGACGCATTGAAACGCTCCTTCGTGTTCATCTCCTGCGGGGACATCCATGGGGACATTGGGGACAGCAGTGGGGACATTGGGGGCAGCAGTGGGGACATTGGGGGCAGCAGTGGGGCAGCAATGGGGGCCATCAATGGGGACATTGGGGACATTGGGGACACGGACACGCCTGGACGCATTGAAACGCTCCTTCGTGTTCATCTCCTGCGGGGACATCCATGGGGACATTGGGGACAGCAGTGGGGACATTGGGGGCAGCAGTGGGGACATTGGGGACAGCCGTGGGGACACTGGGGGCCATCAATGGGGACATTGGGGACATTGGGGACACGGACACGTCTGGACGCATTGAAACGCTCCTTCGTGTTCATCTCCTGCGGGGACATTGGGGACATCCATGGGACATTGGGGGCAGCAGTGGGGGACATCAATGGGGACATCAATGGGACAGCAGTGGGGACACTGGGGACATCAATGGGGACATCAATGGAACATCAATGGGGACATTGGGGACAGCAGTGGGGACATTGGGGACATCAATGGGGACATTGGGGACATTGGGGACACGGACACGCCTGGACGCATTGAAACGCTCCTTCGTGTTCATCTCCTGCGGGGACATCCATGGGGACATTGGGGACATCCATGGGGACATCAATGGGGACATTGGGGACATCAATGGGGCAGCAGTGGGGACATTGGGGATGTCAATGGGACATCAATGGGGACATCAATGGGGACATTGGGGACACGGACACGCCTGGACGCATTGAAACGCTCCTTCGTGTTCATCTCCTGCGGGGACATTGGGGACATTGGGAACAGCAATGGGGACATCAATGGGGACATTGGGGGCAGCAGTGGGGACATCAATGGGGACATCAATGGGACAGCAGTGGGGACATTGGGGACACTGGGGGCACCAGTGGGACATTGGGGACAGCAGTGGGGACATCAATGGGGACATTGGGGACAGCAGTGGGGACATTGGGGGACATCAATGGGACATCAATGGGGACATCAATGGGGACATTGGGGGCAGCAGTGGGGCAGCAGTGGGGACATCAATGGGACATCAATGGGACAGCAGTGGGGACATTGGGGACATCAATGGGGACATTGGGGACAGCAATGGGGACATTGGGGGACATCAATGGGACATCAATGGGGACATTGGGGACAGCAGTGGGACATCAATGGGGGCATCAGTGGGGACATTGGGGACATCAATGGGGACACCAATGGGGACATCAATGGGGACATTGGGGACAGCAGTGGGGCCATCAGAGGACATTGGGGGACATTGGGAACATCAATGGGGACATCAATGGGACCATCAGAGGTCATTGGGGGACATTGGGGACATCAATGGGGACATCAATGGGGACATCAATGGGGGCAGCAGTGGGGCAGCAGTGGGGCAGCAGTGGGGACATTGGGGACATCAATGGGACAGCAGTGGGGACATTGGGGACAGCATTGGGGGACATCAATGGGGACATCAATGGGGACATTGGGGGACATCAGTGGGGGCAGCAGTGGGGACATTGGGGACATCAATGGGACATCAATGGGGACATTGGGGACATTGGGGACAGCAGTGGGGACATTGGGGACATCAATAGGGCAGCAGTGGGGCCACTGGGGATATCAATGGGGACAGCAGTGGGGACATCAATGGGGACATTGGGGGCAGCAGTGGGGACATCAATGGGGCCATCAGAGGGCATTGGGGGACATTGGGGACATCAATGGGGACATCAATGGGGACACTGGGGGCAGCAGTGGGGCAGCAGTGGGGACATTGGGGACATCAATGGGACATCAATGGGGACATCAATGGGGACATCAATGGGGACATTGGGGACAGCCGTGGGGACATTGGGGGACATCAATGGGACATCAATGGGACATCAATGGGGACATTGGGGACAGCAGTGGGACATCAATGGGGACATCAGTGGGGACATTGGGGACAGCAGTGGGGCAGCAGTGGGGACATTGGGGACATCAATGGGACAGCAGTGGGGACATTGGGGACAGCATTGGGGGACATCAATGGGGACATCAATGGGGCATTGGGGGACATCAGTGGGGACAGCAGTGGGGACATTGGGGGCAGCAGTGGGGCAGCAATGGGGGCCATCAATGGGGACATTGGGGGCAGCAGTGGGGCAGCAATGGGGCCATCAGAGGGCATTGGGGGACATTGGGGACGTCAATGGGGACATCAATGGGGACATCAATGGGGACATCAATGGGGACATTGGGGGCAGCAGTGGGGGACATCAATGGGGACATCAGTGGGACATCAGTGGGACAGCAGTGGGGATATCAATGGGGACAGCAGTGGGGACATTGGGAACATCAATGGGGACATTGGGGACAGCAGTGGGGACATCAATGGGGACATTCATTGGGGACAGCAGTGGGGACATTTGTTGGGGACATCCAAAGACCCCATAGAGCCGTGACCCCATAGCACTGAGACCCCATAGAGCCGTGACCTCATAGCACTGAGACCCCATAGCACTGAGACCCCATAAAGCAGTGACCCCATAGCACTGAGACCCCATAGTGCAGTAACTCCATAGCACTGAGACCCCATAGCGCAGTGACCCCACAGCGCAGTGACCCCATAGCACTGAGACCCCATAGCGCAGTGACCCCATAGCCCTCTGACCCCATAGCACTGAGACCCCATAAAGCAGTGACCCCATAGCACTGAGACCCCATAGCACTGAGACCCCATAGCGCAGTGACCCCATAGCGCAGTGACCCCATAGCACTGAGACCCCATAGCGCAGTGACCCCATAGCACTGAGAACCCATAAAGCAGTGACCCCATAGCACTGTGACCCCATAGCACTGAGACCCCATAGCACTGAGACCCCATAGCACTGAGACCCCATAAAGCAGTGACCCCATAGCACTGAGACCCCATAGCGCAGTAACTCCATAGCACTGAGACCCCATAGCACTGAGACCCCATAGCACAGTGACCCCATAGCACTGAGACCCCATAGTGCTGTGACCCCATAGCACTGAGACCCCATAGCACTGAGACCCCATAAAGCAGTGACCCTATAGCACTGTGACCCCATAGCACTGAGACCCCATAGCACTGTGACCCCATAGCACTGAGACCCCATAAAGCAGTGACCCCATAGCACTGAGACCCCATAGCGCCGTAACCCCATAGCACTGAGACCCCATAAAGCAGTGACCCCATAGCACTGAGACCCCATAGCACTGAGACCCCATAAAGCAGTGACCCCATAGCACTGAGACCCCATAGTGCCGTGACCCCATAGCGCAGTGACCCCACAGAGCACAGAGACCCCATAGCGCAGTGACCCCATAGCACTGAGACCCCATAGCACTGAGACCCCATAGCACAGTGACCCCATAGCGCAGTGACCCCATAGCACTGAGACCCCATAGCGCAGTGACCCCATAGCACTGAGACCCCATAAAGCAGTGACCCCATAGCACTGTGACCCCATAGCACTGAGACCCCATAGCACTGAGACCCCATAGCACTGAGACCCCATAAAGCAGTGACCCCATAGCACTGAGACCCCATAGCGCCGTAACCCCATAGCACTGAAACCCCATAAAGCAGTGACCCCATAGCACTGAGACCCCATAAAGCAGTGAACCCATAGCACTGAGACCCCATAGTGCCGTGACCCCATAGCGCAGTGACCCCATAGCACAGAGACCCCATAGCGCAGTGACCCCATAGCACTGAGACCCCATAGCACTGAGACCCCATAAAGCAGTGACCCCATAGCACTGAGACCCCATAGCGCCGTAACCCCATAGCACTGAGACCCCATAAAGCAGTGACCCCATAGCACTGAGACCCCATAAAGCAGTGACCCCATAGCATTGCGACCCCATAGCACAGAGACCCCATAGCACTGAGACCCCATAGCGCAGTGACCCCATAGCACTGAGACCCCACAGCACAGAGACGCCATAGCGCAGTGACCCCATAGCGCAGTGACCCCATAGCACAGAGACCCCATAGCACAGAGACCCCATAGCACAGAGACCCCATAGCGCAGTGACCCCATAGCACTGAGACCCCATAGCACTGAGACCCCATAAAGCAGTGACCCCATAGCACAGAGACCCCATAGCACAGAGTCCCCATAAAGCAGTGACCCCATAGCATTGCGACCCCATAGCACTGAGACCCCATAGCACTGAGACCCCATAAAGCAGTGACCCCATAGCACTGAGACCCCATAGCACTGAGACCCCATAAAGCAGTGACCCCATAGCACTGAGACCCCATAGCACTGAGACCCCATAAAGCAGTGACCCCATAGCACTGAGACCCCATAGCGCCGTAACCCCATAGCACTGAGACCCCATAAAGCAGTGACCTCATAGCACTGAGACCCCATAGCACTGAGACCCCATAAAGCAGTGACCCCACAGCACTGTGACCCCATAGCACTGAGAACCCATAAAGCAGTGACCCCATAGCACTGAGACCCCATAGCACTGAGACCCCATAAAGCAGTGACCCCATAGCACTGAGACCCCATAGCACTGAGACCCCATAAAGCAGTGAACCCATAGCACTGAGACCCCATAGTGCCGTGACCCCATAATGCCGTGACCCCATAAAGCAGTGACCCCATAGCACTGAGACCCCATAGCGCCGTGACCCCATAAAGCAGTGACCCCATAAAGCACTCCCTGTGGGGCCGCCCCTCCCCCACTCTGAGGTGCTCCCAGGTGGCGGTGTGGGGGGGGGGTGGGGTTAATTAGGGTAATTAATGCAGGGATTGAGGACGGGTGTGGGGCGCTGATGGGATCACGTCGCCCCCAATTAGCGGGGAGGGCATAATGAGTGTGGGGCGGCGGGGGGGAGTGTGGGGTATGGGGATATGGGGTGTGGGATGTGGGGGTGTGGGGTATGGGGATATGGGGTGTGGGATATGGGGTATGGGGTGTGGGGTGTGGGGTATGGGGTGTGGGGTGTGGGGTATGGGGATAGGGGGATATGGGGTGTGGGGTATGGGGTGTGGGGATATGGGGTGTGGTATATGGGGGTATGGGGTATGGGATGTGGGGATATGGGGTGTGGGATGTGGAGTATGGGGATATGGGGTTATGGGATATGGAGAATGGGATATAGGATGTGGGATGTGGGATATGGGGTATGGGGATATGGGATATGGGGATATGGGGTTTGGGGTATGGGGTATGGCAATGTGGAGTATGGGATATGGGATATGGGGTATGGGGTATGGGGTGTGGGATGTGGGGATATGGGGTGTGGGGTATGGGGTATAGGATATAGGGTATGGGATGTGGGGATATGGGGTGTGGGATGTGGGGTACGGGGATATGGGGTATGTGGTGTGGGATGTGGGATATGGGGTATGGGGATATGAGGTGTGGGGTATGGGGTGTGGGGATATGGGGATATGGGGTGTGGGGATATGGAGTGTGGGGTATGGGGTGTGGGATATGGGGGTATGGGGTATGGGGTATGGGATGTGGGGTGTGGGATGTGGGGGTGTGGGGTATGGGGATGTGGGGTGTGGGGTGTGGGATGTGGGGTGTGGGGTGTGGGATGTGGGGGTGTGGGGTATGGGGATATGGGGTGTGGGGATATGGGGTGTGGGATATGGGGGTATGGGGTATGGGATGTGGGGTGTGGGGTATTGGGTATGGGATGTGGGATATGGGATATGGGGTATGGGGTGAGGGATGTGGGGTATGGGGGTATTGGATATGGGGTATGGGGGTATGGGGTATGGGGATGTGGGATGTGGGGATATGGGGTGTGGGGTATGGGGATATGGGGTATGGGGTGTGGGATATGGGATGTGGGGGTATGTGGGATATGGGGATATGGGGTATGCGGATATGGAGTGTGGGGTATGGGGTATGGGTATGGGGATATGGGGTATGGGATGTGGGGGGTGGGATATGGGATGTGGGATATGGGATGTGGGGTGTGGGGTATGGGGATATGGGGGTATGGGGTATGAGGTGTGGGGATGTGGGATATGGGGTATGGCGATGTGGAGTATGGGGGATGGGATATGGGTATGGAATATGGGGTGTGGGGTGTGGGGTATGGGATGTGGGATGTGGGGATATGTGGTGGTGGGTATTGGGTATGGGGTATAGGATGTGGGGATATGGGGTATGGGATGTGGGGCATGGGGTATAGGATATGGGGTATGGAGATATGGGGTATGGAATGTGGGGTACAGGGGGTGGGATAGGGGGTATGGGGTGTGGGATATGGGGTATGGGATATGGGGGGTAGGGTATGGGATGTGGGATATGAGATGTGGAGTATAGGGTATGGGGTGTGGGGTATGGGGTATGGGGATGTGGGATAGGGGGATATGGCGTATGGGATATGGGGTATGGAGAATGGGATATAGGATGTGGGATGTGGGGATATGGGGTGTGGGATGTGGGATATGGGGTATGGGGTACGGGTTATGGGGTATAGCCATGTGGAGTATGGGGTATGGGATATGGGGTATGGGGTGTGGGATGTGGCGATATGGGGCTTGGGGTTTGGGGTATGGGATGTGGGGACATGGGGTATGGGATGTGGGGACATGGGGTATGGGATGTGGGATATGGGATATGGGATGTGGGATATGGGATATGGGGTATGGGATATGGGATGTGGGATATGGGATGTGGGATATGGGATGTGGGATATGGGATGTGGGATATGGGATGTGGGATATGGGATGTGGGATATGGGGTGTGGGATATGGGGTGTGGGATGTGGGATATGGGATGTGGGATGTGGGATATGGGGTTATGGGATGTGGGATGTGGGGTGTGGGATATGGGGTTATGGGATGTGGTATATGGGATGTGGGATATGGGGTATGGGATATGGGATGTGGGATGTGGGATATGGGATGTGGGATGTGGGATGTGGGATATGGGATATGGGATGTGGGATGTGGGATATGGGGTATGGGATATGGGATGTGGGATATGGGGTGTGGGATGTGGGATATGGGATATGGGATGTGGGATATGGGGTTATGGGATGTGGGATGTGGGGTGTGGGATATGGGGTTATGGGATATGGGATGTGGGATATGCGATGTGGGTCATGGAGACAGCGGGGTCACCATGGGGGCACAATGGAAGAAGGGACAGTGTGGGGGGGGACTTTATGGGGACACGATGGGGACACAATGGGGACACGATGTGTGGGGACACATTGGGGACACATTGGGGAGGTGTTGGGGACACATTGGGGAGGTGTTGGGGTCACGTTGGGGACACGTTGGGGTCACATTGGGGACACATTGGGGACGCATTGGGGTCACATTGGGGACACATTTGGCACATGTTGGGGACACGTTGGGGACACACTGGGGAGGTGTTGGGGACACCTTGGGGACACATTGGGGCCACTTTTGGGCCACCTTGGGGACACACTCGGGACACATTGGGGCCACCTTGGGTACACATTGGGGACGCATTGGGGATACATTGGGGTCACGTTTGGCGCATGTTGGGGACACGTTGGGGCCACCTTGGGGATACCTTTGGGCCACCTTGGGGACACGTTGGGGACACACTGGGGACACCCTGGGGCCACTTTTGGGACACCTTGGGGACACCTTGGGGACACGTTGGAGATGCGTTGGGGCCACACTGGGGACACATTGGGGACACCTTGGGGACACATTGGGGACACGTTGGGGACACGTTGGGGACGCATTGGGGCCACTTTGGGGACATGTTGGGGCCACTTTTGGGCCACCTTAGGGACACATTGGGGACGCGCTGGGGACACATTGGGGACACGTTGAGGATGCGTTGGGGCCACCTTAGGGACATGTTGGGGACACGTTGGGGACATGTTGGGGATGCATTGGGGATGCATTGGGGCCACTTTGGGGACATGTTGGGGCCACTTTTGGGCCACCTTGGGGACACGTTGGGGCCACTTTGGGGACTCATTGGGGCCACCTTGGGGACGCGTTGGGGACACATTGGGGACACATTGGGGACACATTGGGGATGCATTGGGGCCACTTTGGGGACATGTTGGGGCCACTTTTGGGCAACCATGGGGACATGTTGAGTACATGTTGGGGACACCTTGGGGACACTGTGGGGACACCTTGGGGACACCTTAGGGACATGTTGGGGACACGTTGGGGCCACCTTGGGGACACGTTGGGGACACGTTGGGGACACCTTGGGGCCACCTTGGGGACGCATTGGGGACACACTGGGTCCACCTTGGGGACGCGTTGGGGACACATTGGGGACACGTTGGGAACACACTGGAGACACGTTGGGGACACATTGGGGACGCTTTGGGGACACACTGGGGACACACTGGGGACACACTGGGGACACCTTGGGGACACGTTGGGGACACACTGGGGACACGTTGGGGACACGTTGGGGACACGTTGGGGACGCGTTGGGGACGCGTTGGGGACACCTTTGGGCCACCTTAGGGACACATTGGGGTCACCTTAGGGACACATTGGGGTCACCTTAGGGACACCTTTGGGCCACCTTGGGAACACACTGGGGATACATTGGGGCCACCTTTGGGCCACCTTGGGGACGCGTTGGGGACACATTGGGGACACACTGGGGACACATTGGTGACACCTTGGGGCTACTTTTGGGACACCTTGGGGACACATTGGGGGCACACTGGGTCCACCTTGGGGACGCGTTGGGGACACATTGGGGACACGTTGGGGACACACTGGAGACACGTTGGGGACACATTGGGGACACCTTGGGGACACGTTGGGGACACATTGGGGCCACCTTGGGGCCACCTTTGGGCCACCTTGGGGACACGTTGGGGGCACGTTGGGGCCACTTTTGGGCCACCTTGGGGACACCTTGGGGACACACTGGGGACACACTGGGTCCACCTTGGGGACACGTTGGGGACACCTTGGGGACATGTTGGGGACACATTGGGGCCACCTTGGGGACGCGTTGGGGACACCTTGGGGACACGTTGGGGACACATAGGGGACACATTGGGGACACATAGGGGACTGTCCTCACCACGGCGGTCACCACCACCTCCAGGCTCTGTCTGCTCTCGAAGTCCAATGGCCGCGCCAGCACCACGCGGCCGCTGTTGGGGAGGTCGATGCGGAAGAAGCGCGCGTCGGGCTGGGGACAGCATGGGGACAGCATGGGGACAGCATGGGGACAGCGTGGGGACAGCACGGGGACAGCACGGGGACAGCATGGGGACAGCATGGGGACAGCGTGGGGACAGCATGGGGACAGCATGGGGACAGCACGGGGACAGCATGGGGACAGCATGGGGACAGCATGGGGACAGCGTGGGGACAGCATGGGGACAGCACGGGGACAGCACGGGGACAGCATGGGGACGGCACGGGGACGGCATGGGGACAGCACGGGGACAGCGTGGGGACAGCACGGGGACAGCATGGGGACAGCAGGGGGACGGCATGGGGACAGCATGGGGGATAGCATGGGGACAGCATGGGGACAGCACGGGGACAGCATGGGGACGGCATGGGGACAGCACGGGGACACCTCAGCGTCACCGCCGTCCCCATCGTGTCCCCCCCCCCCCCTCCCGTCCCCAAACGCACCGAGGCGCCGTCGATGACGTACATCAGAGTGTCCCCATCCGCGTCCTCCGCCTGAGTGCTGAACACCACCGAGTGCACGGCCACCAGCTGCGGGGCGCCGCGGGACCCCAAACGTGGACACGGGACCCCAAACACAGCCAGGTGTCCCCAAATGCGGCCACGGGACCCCAAACACAGCCAGGTGTCCCCAAACCCGGACACGGGACCCCAAACCCAGACATGGGTCCCCAAACACAGCCAGGTGTCCCCAAACCCATCTGAGTGACCCCAAACCCAGCCACGTGTCCCCAAACCCAGACATGTGTCCCCAAACCCATCTGAGTGACCCCAAACCCAGCCAGGTGTCCCCAAACCTGGACATGGGTCCCCAAACACAGCCACGTGTCCCCAGACCCATCTGAGAGACCCCAAACACAGCCACGTGTCCCCAAACCCGGATAAGGGTCCCTAAACCCAGCCAGGTGTCCCCAAACACAGCCACGTGTCCCCAAACCCGGATAAGGGTCCCCAAACCCACATACGTGTCCCCAAACCTGGACATGGGTCCCCAAACCCAAACACATGTCCCCAAACCCAGCCAGGTGTCCCCAAACCCGGACACGGGTCCCCAAACACAGCCAGGTGTCCCCAAACCCATCTGAGTGACCCCAAACCCAGCCACGTGTCCCCAATCCCGGACACGGGTCCCCAAACCCAGCCATGGGTCCCCAAACACCACCATGTGTCCCCAGACCCATCTGAGAGACCCCAAACTCAGCCATGTGTCCCCACACCCAGACATAGGTCCCCAAACACCACCACGTGACCCCAAACCCATCTGGGTAACCCCAAACCCAGCCAAGTGTCCCCAAACCGGGACACGGGTCCCCAAACCCAGACACGGGACCCCAAACCCAGCCAGGTGTCCCCAAACCCGGACATGGGTCCCCAAACCCATCTGAGTGACCCCAAACACAGCCAGGTGTCCCCAAACCCACATATGTGTCCCCAAACCCATCTGAGAGACCCCAAACCCAGCCAGCTGTCCCCAAACCCGGACATGGGTCCCTAAACACAGCCAGGTGTCCCCAAACCCATCTGAGTGACCCCAAACCCATCTGAGAGACCCCAAACACAGCCAGGTGTCCCCAAACCCGGACACGGGTCCCCAAACCAAAACACATGTCCCCAAATCCATCTGGGTGTCCCCAAACACAGCCAGGTGTCCCCAAACCTGGACATGGGTCCCCAAACACAGCCACGTGTCCCCAGACCCATCTGAGAGACCCCAAACCCAACCATGTGTCCCCAAACCCGGATAAGGGTCCCTAAACCCAGCCAGGTGTCCCCAAACACAGCCACGTGTCCCCAAACCCGGATAAGGGTCCCCAAACCCACATACGTGTCCCCAAACCCGGACATGTGTCCCCAAACCCATCTGAGTGACCCCAAACACAGCCAGGTGTCCCCAAACCCGGACACGGGTCCCCAAACCCAGCCAGGTGTCCCCAAGCCCACATACGTGTCCCCAAACCTGGACATGGGTCCCCAAACCCAAACACATGTCCCCAAACCCAGCCAGATGTCCCCAAACCCATCTGGGTGTCCCTAAACCCGGACACGGGTCCCCAGACACCACCATGTGTCCCCAGACCCACCTGAGAGACCCCAAACCCAACCATGTGTCCCCAAACCCAGACACGGGTCCCCAAACACCACCACGTGACCCCAAACCCATCTGGGTAACCCCAAACCCAGCCAAGTGTCCCCAAACTGGGACACGGGTCCCCAAACCCAGCCAGGTGTCCCCAAACCTGGACATGGGTCCCCAAACCCATCTGAGTGACCCCAAACCCAGCCAGGTGTCCCCAAGCCCACATACGTGTCCCCAAACCCGGACATGGGTCCCCAAACCCAAACACATGTCCCCAAACCCAGCCAGGTGTCCCCAGACCCACCCCAAACCCCAAACACCAAACCCCAACCCAGCCAGGTGTCCCCAAACCCATCTGGGTGTCCCCAAACCTGGACACGGGTCTCCAAACCCAGCCAGGTGTCCCCAGACCCGGACATGGGTCCCCAAACACAGCCATGTGTCCCCAAACCCATCTGAGTGACCCCAAACCCAGCCATGTGTCCCCAAACCCAGACACGGGTCCCCAAACACAGCCAGGTGTCCCCAAACCCATCTGGGTGTCCCCAAACCTGGACACAGGTCCCCAAACCCATCTGAGAGACCCCAAACCCAGCCAGGTGTCCCCAAACCTGGACATGGGTGCCCAAACCCACATATGTGTCCCCAAACCCGGACATGGGTCCCCAAACCCATCTGGGTGTCCCCAAACCCATCTGGGTGTCCCCAAACCCATCTGCGTCCCCAAACCCGGACACGGGTCCCCAAACACCACCACGTGACCCCAAACCCATCTGAGTGACCCCAAACCCATCTGGGTGTCCCCAAACCCATCTGAGTGACCCCAAACCCGGACATGGGACCCCAAAACCATCTGAGTGACCCCAAACCCAGCCAGGTGTCCCCAAACCCGGACATGTGTCCCCAAACCCAAACACATGTCCCCAAACCCATCTGGGTGTCCCCAAACCCAGCCACGTGTCCCCAAACCCACATACGTGTCCCCAAACCTGGACACGGGTCCCCAAACCCAGCCAGGTGTCCCCAGACCCACCCCAAACACCAAACCCCAACCCAGCCAGGTGTCCCCAAACCCACATACGTGTCCCCAAACCCAGACATGGGTCCCCAAACCTGGATACGGGTCCCCAAACCCAGCCAGGTGTCCCCAAACCCGGACACGGGTCCCCAAACCCAGATAAGGGTCCCCAAACCCACATACGTGTCCCCAAACCCGGACATGGGTCCCCAAACACCACCATGTGTCCCCAGACCCATCTGAGTGACCCCAAACCCAGCCAGGTGTCCCCAAACCCACATACGTGTCCCCAAACCCAGCCAGGTGTCCCCAAACCCATCTGGGTGTCCCCAAACCCACCCCAAACCCCAAACCCCAAACCCCAACCCAGCCAGGTGTCCCCAAACCCATATGGGTGTTCCTAAACCTGGACACGGGTCCCCAAACCCATCTGAGAGACCCCAAACCCATCTGGGTGTCCCCAAACCCGGACACGGGACCCCAAACCCAGCCACGGGTCCCCAAACCCATATGAGTGACCCCAAACCCAGCCAGGTGTCCCCAAACCCGGACACCGCGTGTCCCCAGACACCACCATGTGTCCCCAGACCCATCTGAGAGACCCCAAACCCATCCATGTGTCCCCAGACCCGGACACAGGTCCCCAAACCCAAACACATGTCCCCAGACCCAGCCATGCATCCCCAAACCCAACTGGGTGTCCCCAAACCCTGACACGTGTCCCCAAACCTGGACATGTGTCCCCAAATCCACATGTGACCCCAAATCCAGTCACGTGTCCCCAAGCCCAGCTATGTGTCCCCAAACCTATCCAGGTGCCCCAAACCCATCTGGGTGTCCCCAAACCCATCCTATCTCCGCCATTGTCCCCACATCCATCCTATCCCAGTGTCCATCCCGTCCCCATATCCACCCTGTCCCCATATCCACCCTGTCCCCATGTCCATATTGTCCCCATATCCACCCTGTCCCCATATCCATCCTGTCCCCATATCCATCCTGTCCCCATGGCCATACTGTCCCCATATCCATCCTGTCCCCATATCCACCCTGTCCCCATAATGTCCATCCTATCTCCACCATTGTCCCCACATCCATCCTATCCCAATGTCCATCCTGTCCCCATATCCATCCTGTCCCTATATCCATCCTGTCCCCACATCCATCCTGTCCCCATATCCATCCTGTCCCCATATCCATCCTGTCCCTATATCCATCCTGTCACCACATCCATCCTGTCCCCACCATTGTCCCCATATCCATCCCGTCCCCATATCCACCCTGTCCCCATATCCACCCTGTCCCCATGTCCATACTGTCCCCATATCCATCCTGTCCCCATATCCATCCTGTCCCCGTGTCCATCCTATCTCCACCATTGTCCCCAAATCCATCCTATCCCAATGTCCATCCCGTCCCCATATCCATCCTGTCCCCATATCTATACTGTCCCCATATCCACCCTGTCCCCATATCCATCCTGTCCCTATATCCATCCTGTCACCACATCCATCCTGTCCCCACCATTGTCCCCATATCCATCCCGTCCCCATATCCATCCCGTCCCCATATCCACCCTGTCCCCATGTCCATACTGTCCCCATATCTATACTGTCCCCATATCCACCCTGTCCCCATATCCATCCTATCCCCATGGCCATCCTATCTCCACCATTGCCCCCACATCTGTCCTATCCCAATGTCCATCCCGTCCCCATATCCACCCTGTCCCCATATCCATCCTGTCCCCATATCCACCCTGTCCCCATATCCATCCTGTCCCCATAATGTCCATCCTATCTCCACCATTGTCCCCAAATCCATCCTATCCCAATGTCCATCCCGTCCCCATATCCATCCTGTCCCCATATCCACCCTGTCCCCATATCCATCCTGTCACCACATCCATCCTGTCCCCACCATTGTCCCATATCCATCCCGTCCCCATATCCACCCTGTCCCCATATCCACCCTGTCCCCATGTCCATACTGTCCCCATATCCATCCTGTCCCCATATCCATCCTGTCCCCGTGTCCATCCTATCTCCACCATTGTCCCCAAATCCATCCTATCCCAATGTCCATCCCGTCCCCATATCCATCCTGTCCCCATATCTATACTGTCCCCATATCCACCCTGTCCCCATATCCATCCTGTCCCTATATCCATCCTGTCACCACATCCATCCTGTCCCCACCATTGTCCCCATATCCATCCCGTCCCCATATCCATCCCGTCCCCATATCCACCCTGTCCCCATGTCCATACTGTCCCCATATCTATACTGTCCCCATATCCACCCTGTCCCCATATCCATCCTATCCCCATGGCCATCCTATCTCCACCATTGCCCCCACATCTGTCCTATCCCAATGTCCATCCCGTCCCCATATCCACCCTGTCCCCATATCCATCCTGTCCCCATAATGTCCATCCTATCTCCACCATTGTCCCCAAATCCATCCTATCCCAATGTCCATCCCGTCCCCATATCCATCCTGTCCCCATATCCACCCTGTCCCCATATCCATCCTGTCACCACATCCATCCTGTCCCCACCATTGTCCCCATATCCATCCCGTCCCCATATCCACCCTGTCCCCATATCCATCCTGTCCCCATGTCCATACTGTCCCCATATCCATCCTGTCCCCATATCCATCCTGTCCCCGTGTCCATCCTATCTCCACCATTGTCCCCAAATCCATCCTATCCCAATGTCCATCCCGTCCCCATATCCATCCTGTCCCCATATCTATACTGTCCCCATATCCACCCTGTCCCCATATCCATCCTGTCCCTATATCCATCCTGTCACCACATCCATCCTGTCCCCACCATTGTCCCCATATCCATCCCGTCCCCATATCCATCCCGTCCCCATATCCACCCTGTCCCCATATCCATCCTGTCCCCATGTCCATACTGTCCCCATATCCATCCTGTCCCCATATCCATCCTGTCCCCGTGTCCATCCTATCTCCACCATTGTCCCCAAATCCATCCTATCCCAATGTCCATCCCGTCCCCATATCCATCCTGTCCCCATATCTATACTGTCCCCATATCCACCCTGTCCCCATATCCATCCTGTCCCTATATCCATCCTGTCACCACATCCATCCTGTCCCCACCATTGTCCCCATATCCATCCCGTCCCCATATCCATCCCGTCCCCATATCCACCCTGTCCCCATGTCCATACTGTCCCCATATCTATACTGTCCCCATATCCACCCTGTCCCCATATCCATCCTATCCCCATGGCCATCCTATCTCCACCATTGCCCCCACATCTGTCCTATCCCAATGTCCATCCCGTCCCCATATCCACCCTGTCCCCATATCCATCCTGTCCCCATATCCACCCTGTCCCCATATCCATCCTGTCCCCATAATGTCCATCCTATCTCCACCATTGTCCCCAAATCCATCCTATCCCAATGTCCATCCCGTCCCCATATCCATCCTGTCCCCATATCCACCCTGTCCCCATATCCATCCTGTCACCACATCCATCCTGTCCCCACCATTGTCCCCATATCCATCCCGTCCCCATATCCACCCTGTCCCCATATCCATCCTGTCCCCATGTCCATACTGTCCCCATATCCACCCTGTCCCCATATCCACCCTGTCCCCATAATGTCCATCCTATCTCCACCATTGCCCCCACATCCATCCTATCCCAATGTCCATCCCGTCCCCATATCCACCCTGTCCCCATATCCATCCTGTCCCCATATCCATCCTGTCCCTATATCCATCCTGTCACCACATCCATCCTGTCCCCACCATTGTCCCCATATCCATCCCGTCCCCATATCCACCCTGTCCCCATATCCACCCTGTCCCCATAATGTCCATCCTATCTCCACCATTGTCCCCACATCCATCCTATCCCAATGTCCACCCTGTCCCCATATCCATCCCGTCCCCATATCCACCCTGTCCCCATATCCTATCCCCTGTCCCAATGTCCACCCTGTCCCCATATCCATCCTGTCCCCACCATTGTCCCCACCTCTGTCCCCACATCCATCCCATCCCCACACCCATCCCATCCCCACCATTGTCCCCACATCCATCCCTTCCCCGTATCCATCCCATCCCCACCCCCATTCTGTCCCCACCACTGTCCCCACATCCATCCCACCCCCACCTCCATCCCACCCCCTCATCCATCCCATCCCCACCCCATTCTGTCCCCACATCTGTCCCCACATCCATCCCATCCCCTCATCCATCCCATCCCCACATCCATCCCATCCCCTCATCCATCCCATCCCCACATCCATCCCATCCCCACATCCACCCCATCCCCACATCCACCCCATCCCCACATCCACCCCATCCCCTCATCCATCCCATCCCAATGTCCATCCAATCCCCACATCCATCCCATCCCCATATCCATCCCATCCCCACCCCCCCCCCCGTCTCCCTGGATGGGTTTGGGGACCCCCGCAGCCCCCCCAGCCCCATAGCCGCCCCCCATCACCTCGCTGACGTTGTGGGTGAGGATGGGGTCCCCCCGGAAGTGCGGTCGGTTGTCGTTCTCGTTGAGGACCTGCACGATGACCCGGTACTCCACCTGGGGGCAGGGGGGGAAATGGGGACAGGGGGGGACATGGGGTGACATGGGGACATGGGGGGACATGGGGTGACATGGGGACATGGGGGCAGGGGGGGACACGGGGACACGGGGGGACATGGGGTGACGTGGGGACATGGGGTGACATGGGGACAGGGGGGGACATGGGGGCAGGGGGGGACATGGGGTGACATGGGGACGGGGGGGGACATGGGGTGACATGGGGACAGGGGGTGACATGGGGACATGGGGTGACATGGGGGGACATGGGAGGACATGGGGTGACATGGGGATATGGGGTGACATGGGGGCAGGGGGGACACGGGGACAGGGGGGGACATGGGATGACATGGGGTGACATGGGGTGACATGGGGGACAGGGGGACATGGGGTGACATGGGGACATGGGGTGACATGGGGACAAGGGGGGACACGGGGTGACATTGGGGACAGGGGGTGACATGGGGACACGGGGACAGGGGGGGACATGGGGTGACATGGGGGGACATGGGGACATGGGGTGACATGGGGATATGGGGGGACATGGGGTGACATGGGGTGACATGGGGACATGGGGGCAGGGGGGGACACGGGGACATGGGAGGACATGGGGTGACATGGGGATATGGGGACATGGGGGCAGGGGGGACACGGGGACAGGGGGGGACATGGGATGACATGGGGTGACATGGGGACATGGGGACATGGGGTGACATGGGGATATGGGGGGACATGGGGTGACATGGGGACATGGGAGGACACGCGGTGACATGGGGACATGGGGTGACATGGGGACATGGGGTGATGTGGGGGACAGGGGTGACATGGGGATATGGGGTGACATGGGGACATGGGGGGAGATGGGGTGACATGGGGGACAGGGGGACATGGGGTGACGTGGGGACATGGGTTGACATGGGGGCAGGGGGGGACACGGGGACACGGGGTGACACGGGGACATGGGGGGACATGGGGTGACACGGGGTGACATGGGGGACAGGGGGTGACATGGGGGACATGGGGACATGGGGTGACATGGGGTGACATGGGGTGACATGGGGTGACAGGGGGTGACAGGGGGACATGGGGTGACGTGGGGACATGGGGACATGGGGTGACATGGGGGGACATGGGGACATGGGGTGACATGGGGGCAGGGGGTGACACGGGGACAGGGGGTGACTTGGGGGGACATGGGGACATGGGGTGACATGGGGTGACGTGGGGTGACAAGGGGTGATGTGGGGGCAGGGGGTGACATGGGGACATGGGGGGACATGGGGACATGGGGTGACGTGGGGACATGGGGGACACGGGGATACGGGGGTGACATGGGGACATGGGGGGACATGGGGGCAGGGGGGGACACAGGGACATGGGGTGACATGGGGACATGGGGTGACATGGGGGACATGGGGGGACACGGGGGTGACATGGGGACATGGGGGGACATGGGGGACAGGGGGTGACTTGGGGGGACATGGGGTGACATGGGGGACATGGGGTGATGTGGGGATGGGGTGACATGGGGACACGGGGTGACACGGGGTGAAATGGGGACATGGGGTGACATGGGGTGACATGGGGGGACATGGGGACATGGGGTGACATGGGGACATGGGGTGACATGGGGTGACATGGGGTGACACGGGGACATGGGGTGACACGGGGACATGGGGTGACCCCGAGGGACGCGTGTGCAGTACCGGAGCAGAGCCGTCCTCAGCGCAGATCAGGGCCACCATCAGCACTGGGGACTCCAACTCCTGTGGGGCACCGGGGGGACACCGTGGGGACACCATGGGGACATCGGGGGGACACCATAGGGACAGCATGGGGACATCGGGGGACACCATAGGGACAGCATAGGGACATCGGGGGACACCATGGGGACACCGGGGGGACACCGTGGGGAGGGGGACACCATGGGGACACCATAGGGACACCATAGGGACATCGGGGGGAGGGGGACACCATGGGGACACCATAGGGACACCATAGGGACATCGGGGGGAGGGGGACACCATGGGGACACCATAGGGACACCATTGGGACACCAGGGGGACATCGGGGGGATGGGGACACTGTGGGGAGGGGGACACTGTGGGGACACCGGGGGGACACCATAGGGGCAGTGTGGGGACACCACAGGGACACCATTGGGACACCGTGGGGACATCAGGGGGACACCGTGGGGAGGGGGACACTGTGGGGACAACGGGGGGAGGGGGACACAGATATGGGATGGATATGGGGTGGATATGGGGTGGATGTGGGGTGGATGTGGGGTGGATGTGGGGTGGATACGGGGTGGATGTGGGGTGGATGTGGGGTGGATATGGGGTGGATTTGGGGTGGATGTGGGGTGGATATGGGGTGGATGTGGGATGGATATGGGGTGGATATGGGATGGATATGGGATGGACGTCAGGTGGATATGAGATGGATATGGGATGGATATGGGGTGGACATGAGAGGGACACAGGGAAGAAATGGAACAGAGCTGGGATGGATTTGGGATGGATGGATGTAGGATGGATGTAGGATGGATGTGGGGTGGATGTGGGATGGATATGAGATATGGGATGGCTGTAGGATGGATATGAGATATGGGATGGCTGTAGGATGGATATGAGATATGGGATGGATGTAGGATGGCTGTGGGATGGATATGGGATGGATATGGGATGGATGTAGGACGGATGTGGGATGGATGCCTGTTGGCTGTAGGATGGATATGATATGGGATGGATGTAGGATGGATATGAGATATGGGGTGGCTGTAGGATGGATATGAGATATGGGATGGATGCCTGTTGGCTGTAGGATGGATATGATATGGGATGGATGTAGGATGGCTGTGGGATGGATATGGGACAGATGTAGGACGGATGTAGGATGGATATGATATGGGATGGATGTAGGATGGATATGAGATATGGGATGGATGTAGGATGGCTGTGGGATGGATATGGGAAGGATATGGGATGGATATAGGATGGATGTAGGATGGATAAGAAATGGGATGGCTGTAGGATGGATATGATATGGAATGGATGTAGGATGGCTGTGGGATGGATATGGGATGGATATGGGATGCATGTAGGACGGATGTAGGATGGATATGATATGGGATGGGTTTAGGAAGGATATGATATGGGATGGATGTAGGATGGCTGTGGGATGGATATGGGATGGATGTAGGATGGATATTGGATGGATGTAGGATGAATATGATATGGGATGGATGTAGGATGGATGTAGGGTGGATATGAGAAATGGGATGGATGTAGGATGGATATGAGATATGGGATGGATATAGGATGGATATGATATGGGATGGATGTAGGATGGATATGATATGGATGGCTGTAGGATGGATGTAGGGTGGATATAGGACAGATATGGGATGGATATGGGATGGATGTAGGGTGGATGTAGGATGGATATGATATGGAATGGATGTAGGATGGCTGTGGGATGGATATGGGATGGATATGGGATGCACGTAGGACGGATGTAGGATGGATACGATATGGGATGGCTGTAGGATGGATATGATATGGGATGGATGTAGGGTGGCTGTGGGACAGATATGGGATGGATATGGGATGCATGTAGGACGGATGTAGGATGGATATGATATGGAATGGGTTTAGGAAGGATATGATATGGAATGGATGTAGGATGGCTGTGGGATGGATATGGGATGGATGTAGGATGGATATAGGATGCATGTAGGATGAATATGATAAGGGATGGATGTAGGATGGATGTAGGGTGGATATGAGAAATGGGATGGATGTAGGGTGGATGTAGAATGGATATGAGAAATGGGATAGATATAGGATGGATATGATATGGGATGGATGTAGGATGGATATGAGATATGGGATGGCTGTAGGATGGGTATGAGATATGGTATGGATGTAGGATGGATGTAGGGTGGATATAGGACAGATATGGGATGGATATGGGATGGATGTAGGGTGGATGTAGGATGGATATGATATGGAATGGATGTAGGATGGCGGTGGGATGGATATGGGATGGATATGGGATGCATGTAGGACGGATGTAGGATGGATATGAGATATGGGATGGCTGTAGGATGGCTGTGGGATGGATATGGGACAGATGTAGGACGGATGTAGGATGGATATGATATGGATGGATGTAGGATGGACATGAGATATGGGATGGATGCCTTTTGGCTGTAGGATGGATATGAGATATGGGATGCACGTAGGACGGATGTAGGATGGATGCCTGTTGGCTGTAGGATGGATATGAGATATGGGATGGCTGTAGGATGGATGTAGGATGGACATGAGATATGGGATGGCTGTAGGATGGACATGAGATATGGGATGGATGTAGGATGGATATGACATGGATGGCTGTAGGATGGACATGAGATATGGGATGGATGTAGGATGGATATGATATGGATGGATGTAGGATGGACATGAGATATGGGATGGCTGTAGGATGGCTGTGGGATGGATATGGGATGCATGTAGGACGGATGTAGGATGGATATGAGATATGGGATGGCTGTAGGATGGATGTAGGATGGATGCCTGTTGGCTGTAGGATGGATATGAGATATGGGATGGCTGTAGGATGGATGTAGGATGGATATGAGATACGGGATGGATGTAGGATGGACATGAGATATGGGGTGGCTGTAGGATGGATATGAGATATGGGATGGCTGTAGGATAGATATGAGATATGGGATGGCTGTAGGATGGATGTAGGATGGACATGAGATATGGGATGTCTGTAGGATGGATATGAGATATGGGATGGCTGTAGGATGGATATGAGATATGGGATGGATGTAGGATGGCTGTGGGATGGATATGGGATGCATGTAGGACGGATGTAGGATGGATATGAGATATGGGATGGCTGTAGGATGGATGTAGGATGGATATGAGATATGGGATGGCTGTAGGATGGATATGAGATATGGGATGGCTGTAGGATGGATGTAGGATGGATGCCTGTTGGCTGTAGGATGGATATGAGATATGGGATGGATGTAGGATGGATGTGAGATATGGGATGGCTGTAGGATGGATGTAGGATGGATGCCTGTTGGCTGTAGGATGGATATGAGATATGGGATGGATGTAGGATGGATATGAGATATGGGATGGCTGTAGGATGGATATGAGATATGGGACGGATGTAGGATGGATATGAGATATGGGATGGCTGTAGGATGGCTGTGGGATGGATATGGGACAGATGTAGGACGGATGTAGGATGGATATGATATGGATGGATGTAGGATGGACATGAGATATGGGATGGATGCCTTTTGGCTGTAGGATGGATATGAGATATGGGATGCACGTAGGACGGATGTAGGATGGATGCCTGTTGGCTGTAGGATGGATATGAGATATGGGATGGCTGTAGGATGGATGTAGGATGGACATGAGATATGGGATGGCTGTAGGATGGACATGAGATATGGGATGGATGTAGGATGGATATGACATGGATGGCTGTAGGATGGACATGAGATATGGGATGGATGTAGGATGGATATGATATGGATGGATGTAGGATGGACATGAGATATGGGATGGCTGTAGGATGGCTGTGGGATGGATATGGGATGCATGTAGGACGGATGTAGGATGGATATGAGATATGGGATGGCTGTAGGATGGATGTAGGATGGATGCCTGTTGGCTGTAGGATGGATATGAGATATGGATGGCTGTAGGATGGATGTAGGATGGATATGAGATACGGGATGGATGTAGGATGGACATGAGATATGGGGTGGCTGTAGGATGGATATGAGATATGGGATGGCTGTAGGATAGATATGAGATATGGGATGGCTGTAGGATGGATGTAGGATGGACATGAGATATGGGATGTCTGTAGGATGGATATGAGATATGGGATGGCTGTAGGATGGATATGAGATATGGGATGGATGTAGGATGGCTGTGGGATGGATATGGGATGCATGTAGGACGGATGTAGGATGGATATGAGATATGGGATGGCTGTAGGATGGATGTAGGATGGATATGAGATATGGGATGGCTGTAGGATGGATATGAGATATGGGATGGCTGTAGGATGGATGTAGGATGGATGCCTGTTGGCTGTAGGATGGATATGAGATATGGGATGGATGTAGGATGGATGTGAGATATGGGATGGCTGTAGGATGGATGTAGGATGGATGCCTGTTGGCTGTAGGATGGATATGAGATATGGGATGGATGTAGGATGGATATGAGATATGGGATGGCTGTAGGATGGATATGAGATATGGGACGGATGTAGGATGGATATGAGATATGGGATGGCTGTAGGATGGCTGTGGGATGGATATGGGACAGATGTAGGACGGATGTAGGATGGATATGATATGGATGGATGTAGGATGGACATGAGATATGGGATGGATGCCTTTTGGCTGTAGGATGGATATGAGATATGGGATGCACGTAGGACGGATGTAGGATGGATGCCTGTTGGCTGTAGGATGGATATGAGATATGGGATGGCTGTAGGATGGATGTAGGATGGATATGAGATATGGGATGGCTGTAGGATGGACATGAGATATGGGATGGCTGTAGGATGGATGTAGGATGGATATGAGATATGGGATGGCTGTAGGATGGACATGAGATATGGGATGGCTGCCCGTTGGCTGCGGGATGGATACAGGACAGACACGGGCCGCCTATGGGCTATCGGGGGGCCGTATGGGGCCGCCCACCTCGCGGTCCAGGCTGCGCCCGTTGGAGGCGTTCAGCCTCACGCTGCTCCCATCCAGGTAGAACCAGGCGGCGTCGGCGCCCTCCAGGCACAGCTGCAGGCCGGGCCCCCCAACGCCCCCCCCGCCGGGGGGCAGCCGCGCCACCACGGTGCCGTGGGCGCTGTTCTCCGCCACCTCGGTGAAGACGTTCCCAAACGCGGCGCAGCCTTCGTCCCGTCTCATCGCTGCGGCCCCAGGGGGGGGAACGGCCCCGCATTGGGGTGCCCGGAACACACCGCCACCCCAACAGCCCCAAACGTTGGGCTTCCCATCACCCCACCCCAACAGCCCCAAACGTTGGGCTTCCCATCACCCCATCCCAGCAGCCCCAATCGTTGGGGTTCCCATCACCCCATCCCAGCAGCCCCAAACGTTGGGGTTCCCATCACCCCACCCCAACAGCCCCAAACATTGGGGTTCCCATCACCCCATCCCAGCGGTCCCAACCATTGGGGTCCCCAGCACTGCGTCCCAAAGTCCCCAGCCACTGGGGTCCCCATATCCCCACCCCGACATCCCCAACCATTGGGGTCCCCATCCCAAAGTCCCCAACCATTGGGGTCCCCGTGTCCTCATCTCAACATCTCCAACCATTGGGGTCCCCATCCCCACCCCATCAGCCCCAACCATTGGGGTCCCCATCACCCCATCCCAGCACCCCCAACCATTGGGGTCCCCAGCACTGCACCCCAAAGTCCCCAGCCATTGGGGTCCCCATGTTCCCACCCCATCATCCCCAACCATTGGGGTCCCCATCCCAAAGTCCCCAACCATTGGGGTCCCCGTGTCCTCATCTCAACATCTCCAACAATTGGGGTCCCGATCTCCTCCACCCCAGCATCCTCAACCATTGGGGTTCCCACATCCCCACCCCAGCAGCCCCAATCATTGAGGTCCCCATGTTCCCACCCCAACAGCCCCAAACGTTGGGGTTCCCATCACCCCACCCCAACAGCCCCAAACGTTGGGCTCCACAGCACTGCGTCCCAAAGTCCCCAGCCATTGGGGTCCCCATATCCCCACCCCGACATCCCCAACCATTGGGGTCCCCATCCCAAAGTCCCCAACCATTGGGGTCCCCGTGTCCTCATCTCAACATCTCCAACCATTGGGGTCCCCATCACCCCATCCCAGCAGCCCCAACCATTGGGGTCCCCATCACCCCATCCCAGCACCCCCAACCATTGGGGTCCCCAGCACTGCACCCCAAAGTCCCCAGCCATTGGGGTCCCCATGTTCCCACCCCATCAGCCCCAACCATTGGGGTCCCCATCCCAAAGTCCCCAGCCACTGGGGTCCCCATGTTCCCACCCCATCATCCCCAACCATTGGGGTCCCCATCCCAAAGTCCCCAACCATTGGGGTCCCCGTATCCTCATCTCAACATCTCCAACAATTGGGGTCCCGATCTCCTCCACCCCAGCATCCTCAACCATTGGGGTTCCCACATCCCCACCCCAGCAGCCCCAATCATTGAGGTCTCCATGTTCCCACCCCAACAGCCCCAAACGTTGGGGTTCCCATCACCCCACCCCAACAGCCCCAAACGTTGGGCTCCACAGCACCCCATCCCAGCAGCCCCAACCATTGGGGTCCCCAGCACTGCGTCCCAAAGTCCCCAGACATTGGGGTCCCCATGTTCCCACCCCAACAGCCCCAACCATTGGGGTCCCCATCCCAAAGTCCCCAACCATTGGGGTCCCCGTGTCCTCATCTCAACATCTCCAACAATTGGGGTCCCCATCTCCACCCCAGCAGCCCCAACCATTGGGGTTCCCACATCCCCACCCCAGCAGCCCCAACCATTGGGGTCCCCAGCACTGCATCCCAAAGTCCCCAACCATTGGGGTCCCCATTGCCACCCCAACATCCCCAACCATTGGGGTCCCCATCCCAAAGTCCCCAACCATTGCGGTCCCCATGTCCCCATCTCCACCCCAACATCCCCAACCATTGGGGTCCCCATGTTCCCACCCCAGCAGCCCCAACTATTGGGGTCCCCATCACCCCATCCCAAAGTCCCCAGACATTGGGGTCCCCGTATCCTCATCTCAACATCTCCAACAATTGGGGTCCCGATCTCCTCAACCCCAGCATCCTCAACCATTGGGGTTCCCACATCCCCACCCCAGCAGCCCCAACCATTGGGCCCCCCACGTCCCCATCCCAGCACCCCCAACCATTGGGGTCCCCAGCACTGCGTCCCAAAGTCCCCAGCCATTGGGGTCCCCATGTTCCCACCCCAACAGCCCCAACCCCATGTTCCCACCCCAGCATCCTCAACCATTGGGGTTCCCACATCCCCACCCCAGCAGCCCCAGCCATTGGGGTCCCCATGTTCCCACCCCAACATCCCCAACCATTGGGGTCCCCATGTTCCCACCCCAACAGCCCCAAACGTTGGGCTCCACAGCACCCCATCCCAGCGGTCCCAACCATTGGGGTCCCCAGCACTGCGTCCCAAAGTCCCCAGACATTGGGGTCCCCATGTCCTCATCTCAACATCTCCAACCATTGGGGTCCCCATCTCCACCCCAACATCCCCAATCATTCAGGTCCCCACCCCAACAGCCCCAACCATTGGGGTCCCCATCCCAAAGTCCCCAACCATTGGGGTCCCCATATCCCCACCCCAACATCCCCAAACATTGGGGTCCCCATCCCAAAGTCCCCAACCATTGGGGTCCCCGTATCCTCATCTCAACATCTCCAACAATTGGGGTCCCGATCTCCTCCACCCCAGCATCCTCAACCATTGGGGTTCCCACATCCCCACCCCAGCAGCCCCAATCATTGAGGTCTCCATGTTCCCACCCCAACAGCCCCAAACGTTGGGGTTCCCATCACCCCACCCCAACAGCCCCAAACGTTGGGCTCCACAGCACCCCATCCCAGCAGCCCCAACCATTGGGGTCCCCAGCACTGCGTCCCAAAGTCCCCAGACATTGGGGTCCCCATGTTCCCACCCCAACAGCCCCAACCATTGGGGTCCCCATCCCAAAGTCCCCAACCATTGGGGTCCCCATCTCCACCCCAACATCCCCAACCATTGGGGTCCCCATCCCAAAGTCCCGTACCATTGGGGTCCCCATGTTCCCACCCCATCAGCCCCAACCATTGGGGTCCCCATCCCAAAGTCCCCAACCATTGGGGTCCCCATATCTCCACCCCAACATCCCCAACCATTGGGGTCCCCATCCCAAAGTCCCGTACCATTGGGGTCCCCATGTTCCCACCCCATCAGCCCCAACCATTGGGGTCCCCATCCCAAAGTCCCCAACCATTGGGGTCCCCATATCTCCACCCCAACATCCCCAACCATTGGGGTCCCCATCCCAAAGTCCCCAACCATTGGGGTCCCCGTGTCCTCATCTCAACATCTCCAACCATTGGAGTCCCCATCTCCACCCCAACATCCCCAACCATTGGGGTCCCCACCCCAGCAGCCCCAACCATTGGGGTCCCCATCCCAAAGTCCCCAACCATTGGGGTCCCCATGTTCCCACCCCATCAGCCCCAACCATTGGGGTCCCCATCCCAAAGTCCCCAACCATTGGGGTCCCCATGTCCCCATCTCCACCCCAACATCCCAACCATTGGGGTCCCCATGTTCCCACCCCAGCAGCCCCAACTATTGGGGTCCCCATCACCCCATCCCAAAGTCCCCAGACATTGGGGTCCCTGTATCCTCATCTCAACATCTCCAACAATTGGGGTCCCGATCTCCTCAACCCCAGCATCCTCAACCATTGGGGTTCCCACATCCCCACCCCAGCAGCCCCAACCATTGGGGTCCCCATCCCAAAGTGCCCAACCATTGGGCCCCCCACGTCCCCATCCCAGCGGCCCCAACCATTGGGATCCCCATCACCCATCCCAGCACCCCCAACCATTGGGGTCCCCAGCACTCCATCCCAAAGTCCCCAGCCATTGGGGTCCCCATGTTCCCACCCCATCAGCCCCAATCATTGGGGTCCCCATCCCAAAGTCCCCAACCATTGGGGTCCCCATGTTCCCACCCCAGCAGCCCCAAACGTTGGGCTCCACAGCACCCCATTCCTGCGGCCCCAACCATTGGGGTCCACAGCACTCCATCCCAAAGTCCCTATCATTGGGGTCCCCATGTTCCCACCCCAGCAGCCCCAAACGTTGGGGTCCACATCACCCCATTCCTGCGGCCCCAACCATTGGGGTCCACAGCACTCCATCCCAAAGTCCCCTATCATTGGGGTCCCCATGTCCTCATCTCAACATCCCCAACCATTGGGGTCCCCATCACCCCATCCCTGCGTCCCAACCATTGGGGTCCCCAGCACTGCGTCCCAAAGTCCCCAGCCATTGGGGTCCCCATGTCCCCATCTCCACCCCAACATCCCCAACCATTGGGGTCCCCACGTTCCCACCCCAGCAGCCCCAACCATTGGGGTCCCCACCCCAACATCCCCAACCACTGGGGTCTCCATATCCCCACCCCAACATCCCCAACCATTGGGGTCCCCATGTTCCCACCCCAACATCCCCAACCATTGGGGTCCCCACATCCCCACTCCAGCATCCCCAATCATTAAGGTCCCCATGTCCCCACCCCAGCATCCCGAATCATTGGGGTCCCCATGCCAAAGTCCCCAATCATTGGGGTCCCCATATCCCCACCTCAACATCCCCAACCATTGGGGTCCCCATCCCAAAGTCCCCAACCATTGGGACCCCCATATCCCCATCGCAACATCCCCAACCATTGGGATTCCCATTGCCACCCCAACATCCCCAACCATTGGGGTCCCCACCCCAGTGTCCCCAACCATTGGGGTCCTCATATCCCCACCTCAACATCCCCAACCATTGGGGTCCCCATCTCCACCCCAACATCCCCAACCTTTGGGGTCCCCATCCCAATATCCCCATCCCAATGCCCCCAACCATTGGGGTCCCCATCCCAATATCCCCATCTCAATGCCCCCAACCTTTGGGGTCCTCATCCCATTGTCCCCATCCCAATGTCCCCAATCTTTGGGGTCCCCATCCCAATGTCCCCATTCCATTGTCCCCATCCCAATGCCCCCAACCTTTGGGGTCCCCATCCCAATGTCCCCGTCTCATTTCCCCCAACCTTTGGGGTCCCCACCCCAATGTCCCCAACCTTTGGGGTCCCCATCCCAATGTCCCCATCCCAATGCCCCCAACCATTGGGGTCCCCATCCGAATGCTCCCAACCTTTGGGGTCCCCATCCCATTGTCCCCATCCCAATGTCCCCAACCTTTGGGGTCCCCATCCCAATGTCCCCGTCTCAATTCCCCCAACCTTTGGGGTCCCCATCCCAATGTCCCCATCCCAATGTCCCCATCCCAACGCCCCCAACCTTTGGGGTCCCCATCCCGATGTCCCCATCCCTTCGGGCCCCCACTTCCTCGTGTCCCCCCCCATGTCCCCCCCATGTCCCCATGATGTCCCCGCTCACGACCGCTGTCCCCATCGCCAGCGCCAGGCAGGCGGCCAGGAGGGCCCGGCAGGACGGTGCCGCCATGGGGACGGGGACGGGGACGGGGACGGGCCCTGGGTGGCAGCCTGCAGCCAAGGACTGCGAGTGGCACCGCGCCCCCACGCCCCCACAATGTCCCCACGCTGTCCCCACATCCCCACCTCCGCGTCTGTCCCCATCCCTGTCCCGTTCCAGTCCCCATCCCAGTCCCATCCCTGTCCCCATCCCTGTCCCCATCTCTGTTCTATCCCATCCCATCCCATCCCTGTCCCATCCCCATCCCAACCCAACCCATCCCCATCCCATCCCATCCCATCCCTGTCCATCCCTGTCCCCATCCCTGTCCCCTCCTGTCCCCATCCCCATCCCATCCTTGTCTCTTCCTGCCCCATCCCATCCCACCCCTGTCCCATCCCATCCCTGTCCCCTCCTGTCCCCATCCCCATCCCATCCCATCCCATCCCATCCCATCCCATCCTATCCCATCCCATCCCATCCCATCCCTGTCTCTTCCTGTCCCCATCAAATCCCATCCCATCCCATTCCTGTCCCATCCCCATCCCATCCCTGTCCCCATCCCTGTCCCATCCCCATCCCATCCCATCCCATCCCGTCCCCATCCCTGTCTCTTCCTGTCCCCATCCCATCCTATCCCATCCCCATCCCATCCCATCCCACCCCATCCCTGTCCCATCCCCATCCCATCCCATCCCATCCCATCCCTGTCCCCATCCATGTCCCCATCCCTGTCCCCATGCATCCCCACCCCTGTCTCTTCCTGTCCCCATCCCATCCCATCCCATCCCATCCCATCCCTGTCCCCATCCCTGTCCTCTCCTGTCCCCATCCCATCCCATCCCTGTCCCCACCCCTGTCCCCATCCCTGTTCTATCCCATCCCATCCCATCCCTGTTCCCATCCCTGTCTCTTCCTGTCCCCTTCCCATCCCATCCCATCCCATCCCTGACCCCATCCCATCCCTGACCCCATCCCATCCCTGTCCCATCCCATCCCATTCCCATCCCATCCCCATCCCCATCCCCATCTCATCCCGTCCCATCCCTGTCCCCATCCCATCCCCTCCTGTCCCCATCCCCATCCCATCCCTGTCTCTTTCTGTCCCCATCCCATCCCCATCCCCACCCCCATCCCATCCCATTCCTGTCCCCACCCCTGTCCCCATTCTTGTCCCCATCCCATCCCATCCCTGTCCCCATTCCTGTCCCTATCCTTGTCCCCATCCCATCCCAACCCATCCCTGCCCCCTCCTGTCTCCATCCCATCCCATCCCACCCCATCCCTGTCCCCATCCCTGTCCCCTCCTGTCCCCATCCCATCCCTGTCCCCATCCCTGTCCCATCCCATCCCATCCCATCCCTGTCTCTTCCTGTCCCCCTCCCATCCCATCCCATCTCTGTCCCCATCCTTGTCCCCATCCCATCCCATCCCATCCCTGTCCCCATTCCTATCCCCATCCCCGTCCCCATCCCATCCCATCCCACCCCATTCCCATCCCCGTCCCCTCCTCTGTCCCCACTGTCCCATCAGTCTCCTTCTGCCCCCCCCATACCGTCCCCCCCACCCCTTCCTTTCCCGATCCCATTTCATCCCATACCACCATCACCTCCTGTCCCCCCCCGTCCCACTCTGTCCCCATTGTCCCCTCCTGTCCCCCCCAACACCCCATTGTCCCCCCCATCCCATTGTCCCCTCCTGTCCCCCCCCCACCCACCTGTCCCCCCGTCCCATTATCCCCTCCTGTCCCTCCCCCCTCACCCCATTGTCCCCCCCGTCCCATTGTCCCCTCCTGTCCCCCCCCACACCCACCTGTCCCCATTGTCCCCTCCTGTCCCCTCTCACCCCATTGTCCCCCCCACACCCCATTGTCCCCCTCCTGCCCCCCCATACCCACATGTCCCCCCCCAAACACCCTCCTGTCCCCCCATTCCCACTGTCCCCATTGTCCCCTCCTGTCCCCCCCCAACACCCCATTGTCCCCCCCATCCCATTGTCCCCTCCTGTCCCCCCCAAACCCCATTGTCCCCTCCTGTCCCCCTCCCACACCCCCCCCTCCCCATTATCCCCTCCTGTCCCCCCCCCCCACCCACCTGTCCCCATTATCCCCTCCTGTCCCCCCCCCCCACCCACCTGTCCCCATTATCCCCTCCTGTCCCCCCCCAAACACCCACCTGTCCCCCCGCCCCCCTCCCACCCCCCATCTGTGCCCCCCCCCCACTCCTGGGCTGTGCTATGGGGTGGGGGGGGCCGCCCACCCCCGCTGCCATATGGACCCCCCCCCTCCCCCCCCCCAATGATCAGCTTCTCATTAATTACTACTGATTGGGAGACGAGCCGGAGGGGGGGGGGGGGGGGAAGGAGACATCCATCTGCCACCCCCCCCCCCAGCCCAGAACCCCCCCATGGCTCTGCCCCCCCCCCCCGCGGACCCCCCCCCACCTTATAGCAATAGACCCAACTCCCCCCCCCCCCCCATGTCCCCCCCTTATGTCCCCATGTCCCCCCCCCATGACTCCACGTCCCCCCCCCATATCCCCCTGCCCCCATATCGACCCCCCCATGTCCCCCCCCCAGCCGAAAGGAACCGACCCATGTCCCCCCCACGTCCCCCCCCATACCCCCACGCCCCCCCCCCCCATGACTCCATGTCCCCCCCCCAATGTCCCCCTGCCCCATATCGACCCCCCCCATGCCCCCCCCACCCAAAGAAACAGACCCAAATACCCCCCCCCATTTCCCCCCCCCATATCCCCCTGCCCCCATATCGACCCCCCCATGTCCCCCCCCACCCAAAGGAACCGACCCAAATACCCCCCCACGCCCCGCCCCATACCCCCATGCCCCCCCCCCGTGAATCCACGTCCCCCCCCCAATGTCCCCCTGCCCCATATCGACCCCCCCATGTCCCCCCCCCCTCCCAAATGAACAGACCCAAATACCCCCCCATGCCCCCCCCCCCATGACTCCATGCCTCCCCCCATGTCCCCCTGCCCCCATATCACCCCCCCATGCCCCCCCCCAGCCCAAAGGAACCGACCCAAATACCCCCCCACGCCCCCCCCCATGACTCCATGTCCCCCCCCCTATATCCCCCTGCCCCACTATCGACCCCCCCATGCCCCCCCCCACCCAAAGGAACAGACCCAAATACCCCCCCATGCCCCCCCCCATGACCCCATGTCCCCCCCCCCATGTCCCCCTGCCCCCATATCGACCCCCCCATGTCCCCCCCCCAGCCCAAAGGAACCGACACATGTCCCCCCCCACGTCCCCCCTCATACCCCCACGCCCCCCCCCATGACTCCATGTCCACCCCCCTCAATGTCCCCCTGCCCCATATCGACCCCCCCATGCCCCCCCCACCCAAAGAAACAGACCCAAATACCCCCCCCATGTCCCCCCCCCATATCCCCCTGCCCCCATATCGACCCCCCCATGCCCCCCCCCACCCAAAGGAACAGACCCAAATACCCCCCCACGTCCCCCCCCATGCCCCCCCCCCGTGACTCCACGTCCCCCCCCATGTCCACCTGCCCCATATCGACCCCCCCATGCCCCCCCCACCCAAAGGAACCGACCCAAATACCCCCCCACACCCCCCCCCCATGACCCCATGTCCCCCCCCCTCTATATCCCCCTGCCCCCATATCGCCCCCCCCATGCCCCCCCCAGCCCAAAGGAACAGACCTATGTGTCCCCCCCCATATCCCCCCCCCAGGTCACCAAGTCCCCCCCCCCACCCCAAAGCCATGTCCCCTATGTCCCCATGTCCCCCCCCCAGCCAAGAGGAACAGACCCACATGTCCCCCCCCCCCCATGTCCCCCCCCAGCCCAATGTAAAGGACCCATGCCCCCCCCATGCCCCCCCCATGCCCCCATGTGTCCCCCCCCTCTATGCCCCCTATGTCCCCATGCCGCCCCCCCATGCCCCCCCCGCCCCATAACAACACACCCATATACCCCCCCACATCCCCATGTCCCCCCCCAGCCAAGAGGAACAGACCCACGTGTCCCCCTCCCCATGTCCCCCTGTACCCCCCCCCCAGCCCAATGTAACGGACCCATGCCCCCCCCATGCCTCCCTGTCCCCCCCCTCTATGCCCCCTATGTCCCCATGCCCCCCCCCACGCCCCCCCAACCCAAAAGAACAGACCCACGTGTGCCCCCCCATACCCCCCCATAACTCCATGTCTCCCCCTCTACGCCCCCCTGTCCCCCCCCCTTGTTCCCCCCAGCCCAAAGGAACAGACCCACGTGTGCCCCCCCATACCCCCCCAATGCCTCCATGTCCCCCCCCCACACCCCCCTGTCCCCATGCCCCCTCCCCCCCCCCATAACAACAGACCCATATACCCCCCCCACATCCCCATGTCCCCCCCCCAGCCAAGAGGAACAGACCCACGTGCGCCCCCCCATACCCCCCCATAACTCCATGTCTCCCCCTCTACGCCCCCCTGTCCCCCCCCCTTGTTCCCCCCAGCCCAATGTAACAGACCCATACCCCCCCCATGCCCCCCCCATGCCTCCCTGTCCCCCCCCACACCCCCCTGTCCCCATGCCCCCCCCCGCCCCATAACAACAGACCCATATACCCCCCCCACATCCCCATGTCCCCCCCCCCAGCCAAGAGGAACAGACCCACATGTCCCCCCCCATGTCCCCCTGTCGTCCCCCCCCAGCCCAATGTAACAGACCCATGCCCCCCCCCATGCCTCCCTGTCCCCCCCCCATGCCCCCTCCCGCCCCATAACAACAGACCCATATACCCCCCCCCATGTCCCCATGCCCCCCCCCCCGCCCCATAACAACAGACCCATATACCCCCCCCTATGTCCCCATGCCCCCCCCCCGCCCACCCCAATGTAACGGACCCACGACTGCCCCCCCCCCCCCCCTTTATTGCCCCCCCCCGTTACCTGCCCGGCGCTGCACCCCCGGGGCCGGGGTTGGGGACGGAGGGACGGAGGGACGGGGGGGGGCGGGGGGGGGGTGGGGGCGGATCAAAGGGAGAGGGGGGGGGGGGGGGGGGCGGGGAGGGGGCGGGGCCGGAGGGGGGGGGGGGCGTGGTGTGTTGTGAGCCGGGTGTGCGTGGGGTGCAACGGCGTGCAACGGTGTGCACGGTGTGCAATGGGGTGCATGGGGTGCATGGGGTGCAATGGGGTGCAATGGGGTGCATGGGGTGCAATGGGGTGGATGGGGTGCAATGGGGGGGAATGGGGTGCATGGGGTGCAATGGGGTGCAGTGCTTCGTGGTGTGCAATGGTCTGCAATGGGGTGCAATTGGTGTGCATGGGGTGCAATGGGGTGCATGGGGTGTGCAGTGGTGTACATGGGGTGCAATGGGGTGCAATGGTGTGCAATGGGGTGCAATTGGTGTGCAGTGGTGTACATGGGGTGCAATGGGGTGCAATTGGTGTGCATGGGGTGCAATGGGGAGCAACGGTGTGCAATGGGGTGCATGGTGTGCAATGGTGTGCAATGCTGTGCATGGGGTGCAATGGGGTGGATGGGGAGCAACGGTGTGCAATGGGGTGCAGTGGTGTGCAATGGGGTGCATGGGGTGCAATGGGGTGGATGGGGTGCATGGTGTGCAATGCTGTGCATGGGGTTCAATGGGGAGCAATGGCGTGCAACGGTGTGCAATGGGGTGCAATGGGGTGCATGGGGTGCAGTGGGGTGCAATGGGGTGTAATGGGGTGCACGGGGTGCAATGGGGTGGATGGGGTGCACGGTGTGCAATGCTGTGCATGGGGTGCAATGGGGTGCAATGGGGAGCAATGGCGTGCAACGGTGTGTGTGGGGTGCAATGGGGTGCATGGGGTGCAATGGGGTGCAATGGGGTGCAGTGCTTCGTGGTGTGCAATGGTGTGCATGGGGTGCAATGGGAAGCAATGGGGTGCAATGGGGTGCAATGGGGTGCAGTGGGGTGCAACGGTGTGCGTGGGGTGCAATGGGGTGCAATGCTTCGTGGTGTGCAATGGTGTGCAACAGTGTGCACGCTGTGCAATGGTGTGCATGGTGTGCAATGGTGTGCAATGCTGTGCATGGGGTGCAATGGGGTGCAATGGGGTGCATGGGGTGCAATGGGGTGCAATGGGGAGCAACGGTGTGCAATGGGGTGCAATGGGGTGCAATGGGGTGCAATGGGGAGCAACGGTGTGCAATGGGGTGCAATGGGGTGCATGGGGGGCAATGGGGTGCAATGGGGTGCACGGGGTGCAATGGGGTGCAATGGGGAGCAACGGTGTGCAATGGGGTGCAATGCTTTGTGGTGTGCAATGGTGTGCAATGGGGTGCAATGGTGTGCAATGGTGTGCAAAGGGGTGCAGTGGTGTGCAATGGGGTGGATGGGGTGCAATTGGTGTGCATGGGGTGCAATGGGGTGCATGGGGTGCAATGGGGGGCAATGGGGTGCGCATGGGGTGCAATGGGGTGCAGTGGTGTGCATGGTTTGCATGGGTTGTGCAATGGTGTGCAATGCTTTGTGGTGTGCAATGGTGTGCAATGGTGTGCATGGTTTGCATGAGGTGTGCAATGGGGTGCAATGGAGTGCAATGGTGTGCATGGTTTGCAACGGGGTGCAGTGGTGTGCAATGGGATGCATGGGATGTGCAATGGGGTGCAATGGGGTGCAGTGGTGTGCATGGTTTGCATGGTGTGTGCAATGGTGTGTGCAATGCTGCATGGTGTACAATGGGACGCATAATCGTGTGCAATGGGGGGCAATGCTGCATGGTGTGAGCGGGGTCTGCAGTGGTGTGCACTGTGTGTGCACGGTGTGCATTGCAGTTTGCATTGTGCATGGTGTGCATTGCAGCCTTGCATTATGTACGGTGTGCACTGCAGCCTGCATTGTGCATGCTGTGCTTTGCAGCCTTGCACGTTGCACGGTGTGCACTGCAGCCTGCAGTTTGCATTGTGCATGGTGTGCTTTGCAGCCTTGCACGTTGCACGGTGTGCAATTGCAGCCTGCAGCCTGCATTGTGCACGGTGTGCATTGCAGCCCTGCATGGTGCATGGTGTTCTTTGCAGCCTGCATTGTGCACGGCGTGCATTGCAGCCTGCACTGTGCATGCTGTGCTTTGCAACCTTGCACATTGCACAGTGCGCATTGCAGCCCGCAGTTTGCATTGTGCATGGCATGCATTGCAGCCTTGCATTGCTCACGGTGTGCATTGCAACCTTGCACTGTGCACAGTGCTTTGCTGCCGAGCAGTTTGCACGGTGTGCTTTGCAGGTTTGCACTGTGCACAGTGTGCATTGCATCCTTGCACGCTGTGCATTGCAGCCTGCATTGTGCACGGTGTGCTTTGCACTTTGCACGGTGCACAGTGTGCATTGGGGCCTGCACTGTGCACGGTGTGCATTGCACTTTGCATGGAGCACAGTGTGCATTGCAGACCTGCACAGTGTGCACTGCACATTGCACGCTGCACGGTGTGCACTGCAGCCCTGCACAGTGTGCATTGCACTTTGCATTGTGCACAGTGTGCATTGCAGCCCTGCACTGTGCACGGTGTGCATTGCACTTTGCATTGTGCACGGTGTGCATTGCAGCCTTGCACAGTGTGCATTGCACTTTGCATGGAGCACAGTGTGCATTGCAGTTTGCATTGTGCACGGTGTGCATTGCACTTTGCATGGAGCACAGTGTGCATTGCAGCCTTGCACGGTGTGCATTGCACTTTGCACGGTGCACTGTGTGCATTGCAGCCCTGCACTGTGCACAGTGTGCATTGCACTTTGCACGGTGTACAGTGTGCATTGCAGCCTTGCACGGTGTGCATTGCACTGTGCACAGTGTGCATTGCACTTTGCACGCTGCACGGTGTGCATTGCAGCCCTGCACGGTGTGCATTGCACTTTGCATGGAGCACAGTGTGCATTGCACTTTGCACGGTGTGCTCTGCACTTTGCATAGTGGACAGTGTGCATTGCACTCTGCATGGAGCACACTGTGCATTGCAGCCTTGCACAGTGTGCATTGCACTTTGCATGGTGCGCAGTATGCATTGCAGTTTGCATTGTGCACGGTGTGCATTGCACTTTGCACTGTGCACAGTGCGCATTGCAGCCTTGCACAGTGTGCATTGCACTTTGCATGGTGCACATTGCAGTTTGCATTGTGCACGGTGTGCATTGCACTTTGCATTGTGCACAGTGTGCATTGCACTTTGCATGGAGCACAGTGTGCATTGCAGCCCTGCACGCTGTGCATTGCACTTTGCATGGTGTGCATTGCACTTTGCATGGTGTACATTGCAGTTTGCATGGAGCACGGTGTGCATTGCAGCCTTGCACGGTGTGCATTGCACTTTGCACGCTGCACAGTGTGCATTGCAGCCCTGCACGGTGTGCATTGCACTTTGCATGGTGTACATTGCAGTTTGCATTGTGCATGGTGTGCATTCCACTTTGCATGGAGCACAGTGTGCATTGCAGCCCTGTACGGTGTGCATTGCACGTTGCATAGTGGACAGTGTGCATTGCACTTTGCATGGAGCACAGTGTGCATTGCAGCGCTGCACGGTGTGCATTGCACTTTGCACGGTGTGCATTGCACGTTGCATAGTGGACAGTGTGCATTGCACTTTGCATTGTGCACGGTGTGCATTGCACTTTGCACGGTGTGCTCTGCACTTTGCACGCTGCACTCCACTCATCTCCCATCTCCGCACGCCGCCCCGCCCCCCCCCACCCCCCACCCACCCACGCGTGTCCCCTCCCCCTCCCCCCCAGGTCATTCCCCCCCCCCCCTCCCCTCCCCCCCCCCCGTCCATAAGCGGCTTTGGGCTCAAAGCGGCTCAGCGCAGCCCGGGGGGGTCACAGCGCCGGGGGGGTCACGGGGAGGGGACAGCGGGGGGGGCACAGGGAGGGGACACCCACGCGTGGACAGACGGGGGGGGGGGGGGGAGGAATGGTGACAGCAGTGACTCCGCCCCCCCCCCCCCCCCATGGCTCAGGTGGGGACATCCGACACCGCCCCCCCCCCCCCCCACGGCGGTGACGTCACGTCACGTGTTGCTCCCCCCCCCCACCCCCCCGTTGTCCGGCAGTTGGATGGATGGCAGGTTGGGGGGGGGGGGCATTTGGGGCAGAGGGAATCAATGGGGGGGGGCAATGAATCGTTTTAGGGGGGCTCGGATATGGGGGGGCGGATGGGGGGGGGGGGGGTTGTCCTGGGGGGGTCACTCTGGGACATGGGGGTCAGATGGGGGGGTCAGATGGGGGCACTCAGATATGGGGGGCTGAGATATGGGGGGGGGGGGCTGTCCTGGGGGGGTCATTTGGGACATGGGGGTCAGATGGGGGGGTCACTCTGGGGGGGTCACTTTGGGGGTGCTCAGCTATGGGGGGGAAGGAGATAATGAGGGGGAAGGAGATAATTTGGGGGGGTCACTATGGGGCAGAGGGGTCACGTGGGGGGGTCACATGGGGGCACTGTGGGGGGCTCAGATATGGGGGGGCCCTCCAGAGGGGGTCCCTTTGGGACATGGGGGTCATTTGGGGGCACTCAGATATGGGGGGGCACAGATATGGGGGGGGGGCCCTTCTTGGGGGGGTCACTTTGGGGCAGGGGGTTCACATGGGGGGCTCACATGGGGGGGGTCACTTTGGGGGTGCTCAGTTATGGGGGGGGGGGGGGGCTGTCCTGGGGGGTTCACTTTGGGATGGAGGGGTCGTTATGGGGGGGTCACTATGGGGCAGAGGGGTCACGTGGGGGGCTCAGATATGGGGGGGGGATCTCTTTCGGGGGGCCCCTTTGGGACATGGGGGTCATTTGGGGGCACTCAGATATGGGGGGGCACAGATATGGGGGGGGCTCTTCTTGGGGGGGGTCACTTTGGGGCAGAGGGTTCACATGGTGGGCTCCCATGGGGGGGGGGTCACTTTGGGGGTGCTCAGTCATGGAGGGGGGGGGGG